>NC_134703.1:198143616-198393616 GCF_043290135.1 Rhipicephalus microplus | reverse complement strand
GGGTAACATGTCTTAGGCTTTGACCTGCGAAGCGGTGCTGGTGGGAGATTTCTCTTCTGCGTTGTTCAACAATAAAAAATTTGCAACGTGCGCGTTATCTAAACGCCGAATTCTCTCTATTACTACCCATTAGCAGCCATCGGCATGTACCTTGAGCACTGTCTGACAACACAGGGTTGCTACGTTATACTCGCTGGGCGTAACCGCCTTGGTTTTAGAAATGTTTAGCGAGCGTTGGGCCGCAGTGCCATGAATACACTGAACTAGTATATACAATGAGCTCGAGGTGGTTAAAGGTGGGAAGTGACACGAAGCGCAAGCCGTAAGAAAGTGTGCGTGTGTCACCTCTCGTTTAGTCCTTGGAATGTCCGCTGGATGGCGGTGCTTCTATATGTGGAATATATGATGAAAAGATGCGAGATGGTGGTACTTGGAGTGTTGGCTAGATGGATGAATGGACACACAGACGGATGCATGGATGGACGCATGGACGAACGCAAGAGCGGATGCATGGACGAATGCAGGGATGGACGTAGGAATGGACGTGCGGTCGCACGAACAGATGCACGCACGGATGGGCGGATGAATGCACGGACGGTCACACAGATGGACGCATAGACGAACGGAAACAAGAACAAATGGACGGATGAATGAATACAGTGAACTATTATATACCATAAATTTGAGGTGGGTAAAGGTGGGAAGTAGACACTAAACACAAGCCATCAGAAAGTGTGCGTGTGCCACCTCTCATTTAGTCCTTGGAATGTCCTCTAGATGGCGGTGCTTCAATATGCAGAATATAAGATGAAAAGATACGAGATGGTGGAACTTGGAGTGTTGACTAGATGGACGAACGGATACACAGACAGATGCATAGACGAACGCAGGGACAGACGCATGGATGGACGTGCGGACGCACAAACCGATGTACGCACGGACGGGTGGATGGATGCATGGATGGTCACACAGACGGACGCATGGACGGATGGAAGCAAGAACGAATGGACTGTTGCGACCAGGGCTTGCAGGCACCGGAGGTCCGGGCTGAAGTTGTCGAGGCAGGAGGAAGAGAGGGTTTATTTACATTATGCACATAGTGAGCTCTCGCACATGACGAGCTCTTTCTTACATGGGGAGCTCTCGAATCTGACGTTCCTCTACATGGTGCTCCTTTGAATGAGCTGGATTGCTCATAATAAAGGGTATGTACTCCCCAGATCCCTAGATCAGGGAACACGTTCAGATGGTACTGTCCAATCACAGAACACACACAACTGGCGAGGGGGACAAGCATGCACGGCCCACGTGAATGTTCAATATTGAGGCGTGACTCTGCAGTCCAAGGTTGTGCCAGCGGGGCTCTTCCTCGTCGTGTGTGTGCCGCTGGTAGACGGGTCCCAAGCTCATGACAGCATACTTCAAAGGGTTCGCCAAACTGCTCGCTTAATTAGCGGGGCGATTTGCAGCGACCGCCGCGGTCTCTTCCAAGGAAGATGCTGTATTTGTTGTCCTCTCTCCACGGCGTCGTGGCGACACGACGTCTCACCCTCCGGCTAGGAGGGACAATGCCTCTGGTCAGAGGTAGCCGGCCGGTCGGCTACTTGTTTGAGGATCCAAAGAGCGCCGCTCCCTCGTCAGCTCTGGCGCCAGTCACAACAAGACGGACGGATGCTTCGCTCCACTCTCCATCATTCACATCGTGGATATGCTGCCATTTTTTATCAATATGGTCTCAGGCCACGCATGAGTACTCTAGACCGGGTCGATTAAATGTACTGCATGCAAGATGTTTTATTTGTGATGGCGCGTTTTTTAGTTTGTGTCTTAAAACCCTACTTATTCAGAGGAGGAGGAGCAAGCATTGTCATTATGGTTGCTCCACGACAGTCGATTGGTAATATTTAATCCTAAGTATTTAAAATTGTTCGCTTCGATTAAAGGGCCAATATTTAAGCTGTACCGCGACGTAAAAAGGACTAATTTTATTTGGAATTCGCATAAAGACCAATTAACTAATGTTGAACTCCATCGACCAAGGATGGCACCAATCGTAAAGAGAATTTGGGTTGTTCTGCAACCACTCTTGGTCCCTTTACTTTTAATTGGCTTGTAAAAAAGCAGTCATCTGCAAACAGGTTTAGACTTCTGTTAGAGGTAGGAACTGACAAAATTATATCATTAATAAAGATGAGAAACCACGAATGGCCTAAGACGCTTCCCTGAGGGACTCCCGAGGTTACAGGTGAAACCTCAGAGCTACAGCCTTCGACCTGAACAAATCAGATATTCCAGATGAGTTCAGATAAAGGCTTTGAGGTGTTGGAAATAAACAGAGAGGTGAATAGATGGGCTGGTTTTGAATAAGACAGAATTTATTTAGATAGAAGGCTAGCTCGTAAAATGAGTTGGTGACTTGCAGGACGCGCAGTAGTTTTTTTGGGGGGCACGTGGGCCCTTCAGTGTGCAGGATAGCTAGTAACGAGGAAAACAACCAGGGCGACAACAACAGGTGGTGTAGGAAACAATTTGAGAAAAGGTAAAATAACGGAAAAGCTGCGTGTTGCAATTAGTTACAATAAAATTCAGGCTAGCAGAAAGTAAGCAAAATGGTTACAGTTTTAGAAGCAGATAAACAAGGAACATATAGGTGTGTATGCGGTTACAGAAAACACCTTGGAGATTCGGAAGAGCCACCACAGATTCTGAATTATAGTTGGGAAGCATGCAAAAGGACCCTACCAGAGAAGAAAGGTGGAGCTGTTGGAATGCTAATTCATAGCAATGCCAAATGGGATAGAGGGAAGCAAACGTGTTCCGAACACCTTTAGATTTTGGGCACAGTAGGGGGAAAGAAAACACGGCCAGGTGTAGCTTATTTGTGGGCCGGGAATAACTGCAAGGTAAAGAGCTCGGAGATAGTTAATTGCATGCGCACCAATATCAGAAAATTTGAACAGTGTACGAAATAATCCTGCTAGGGGACATGAATGCTCCCACAGAGGACCTTGACGAATATTCAGACACCAATGCCAAGTTATTGCTAGATCTCTGCGAGCAACATAGTCTTAAGGTAGTTAATGCAGGGCCAAAGTGTGAGGGGCAGATTACTTGGGAAGTCGGACAAAGGCAATCAAGCATTTATTACTGTATCATGACAGAGGGAATCTATGGCACACCTAGAAAGATGATAACAGTCAAGGAAGGCATTAACAGCTTGGGTAGTGATCATAAACGCATACCATTAGAAGTGGGATATGAAACTAAAATTAAGAACATTTCAGTTTTATTGAGCATTTTCTACATACAGTTGCGGAAAAAAAAACGCATGGATAAGAGCAAAAAGCTGCTATGTTAGCAGCTTGACGAGGCTCCTTCCCCTTTTCACTTGGCAATACAAATCCGCAGATCACAAACATGAAAAAACAATTTGACGTCGATTTTCAAAACTTCAAGAAATTAGGAAATAAAAAGAAAAGGTAACAAAATCACATCAGTTTCAGGTTTACACAAAATAAGCAAACCACAAAGAGAGAAAAACAACACATAAAACAAGAAAACAGCGTACGGTCAATCATGAAGCATTGCACACAGTGCTAAACGGCTAACAAAGTATTACAAAATGATCATAAGACGTTTACGACACTGGTTATGTGAAAAGCACAAGTTTTGATGTACAAGGAAAACACTGACGAGTGAAATGTTACATGTTTTACTCGTGAAAAAGCAATGAAAAAAAAACGGTGAAGAAAGCAAGCATCATAGAATGCCGTGTTACACATGAGCACATATACAATACATTATATATATATATATATATATATATATATATATATATATATATATATATATATATATATATATATATATATATTATGACGACTCGGTAGTAACGAGGTTTATTGGCCGTGAACTCGGGAACGAACAAGCGCAACGGACCCGAAGATGAAGCGCACGTTCAAAAGAAGATGATGATTGTGAGCCAGAACATATGATGATGATTGACTGCTGTTCAGATGAGGATGAAGCGCATAATAGATGCCTACACTGATCCCCCCCCCCCCCGTGGAAGCGGCCAGCCTGGCCGCTGCGGGCGGGTAGTCAAGGTGACGAGGAACGTCGTGTGAAAAGCTTCATGCGGGAAACGTGTACAATTTCGGTGCTGCGGTAACGGCAGTCAGTTGGCACGACAAGAGGCGTCACACGATAGTTGACAGGTGAAGTCTGCTCTAAAACAACATATGGGCCAATGAATCGAGGCTGGAACTTGTCGCAGAGACAAGGTGTGCGAATTGGTGTCAATAGCAGCACCTCGTTACCCGGTCGGAATGATACCACATGATAAGAGATGTCGTAGACGGCCTTCCTTGCTTGTTGCGTAGCTTCCGTGTTCATACGAGCGCGCTGGCGGCACTGGGCAAGGTGACGAATATATTCTTCGCAAGAAGACGGTGATGAAGGGCCATTGCTGGTGAAGAAAGAATCGTCGATAAAGAAAGTAGGTGAATGTCCGTAAACGAGATAAAACGGTGAGTAGCCGGTTGTGTGCTGAACAGCGGTGTTGTATGCGAAAGTGAGCAACGGTAGAAGTTTATCCCAGTTTCTGTGATCCGGTTGAATGTATACGGCGATCATGTCGGCAAGGGTTCGATGAAATCTCTCGGTCAGACCGTTTGTTTGAGGATGGTAGCTAGACGCCATCTTGTGTGTAGTATCAGAAACGCGAAGAACTTCACATAAAATTTGTGATAAGAACACCTTTCCACGGTCACTTAGAAGTACACGAGGAGCACCATGACGTAGTATTAAGGCCTGGAGGACGAAGTCAGCAACTTCCGATGCTGAACCAGTAGCTACTGAAGTTGTCTCGGCGTAGCGTGTCATATGGTCTACGGCGGTGACTATCCCTCTATTTCCAGCACCAGTAACAGGAAAGTGCCCATAAAGATCGACACCGACGATCTCGAAAGGTGTTGTAGGGCACGTCATTGGCTGTAACTGACCAGCCAGGGGAGATGTCGGAAGTTTGCGAAGTTGGCACGGAGAGCAGGAACCCACGTACTTTGCTACGCTGGTAGAAATCCCAGGCCAATAAAAGCGGCTTCGAATGCGGTCGTAGGTTTTGTGAAAGCCGAGGTGGCCAGCAGTCAAATCGTCATGAAAGGCGTTAAGTACATGATGTTGAAGAGCACGTGGCAGAACAGGTACCAAGCGTTGGCCGTCAGGATGATATATGTGACGATACAGCACACCGTCCTGAAACTTGAAGTGCTCGAGTTGTCGATGAAGGCATGCTTTGGGTGGACGCGTAGCTCCTGAGAGTTGGTCTATAATGCGCCGACAATACGGGTCAGCCTGCTGGCGAGAACTGAAGGGTTGTTCATCGTCGATTGGCGGTTGGTACAGCGAGGCGAGCAAGGCAACAGTAGTGGGAGTCACGTCCGCACTGGTGTCATTGGAGGTGGCAGCTGGAATGTCGAACGAAGCCGTAGGTAGTGGGCAACGAGAAAGAGCGTCGGCGTCTTGATGTTTTTTGCCCGATTTATAAATAATCTCAAACTGATACTCCTGTAGGCGTAAAATCCAACGACCCAAGCGTTCGGACAAGTTCTTCATTGTAGAAAGCCAGCATAAGGCGTGGTGGTCCGTTACCATGGTGAATTGACGGCCGTACAGATAAGGACGGAACTTTTGTATGGACCAAACCACAGCGAGACACTCCTGCTCAGTGATGGTATAGTTCTTTTCGGTAGAAGTAAGCACTCGGCTAGCATATGCGACGACCCTTTCTCGTCCAGAGTTATCGCGTTGGAGGAGAACAGCACCTATACCGCAACCGCTGGCGTCGGTATGCAGGAGTGTTGGGGCGGTGTCATCAAAATGGCAGAGTACAGGCTCTGACGTCAAAGCTTCCTTCAATAGGTCAAACGCCGACTGACATTCCTCGGACCACACAAAGGATGCATTAGAAGCAAGTCGTTTGTGAAGTGGCGCAGCTATTGAAGCGAAATTTCGTATGAAGCGACTGAAACAAAATGCGGGGCCAAGAAAACTTTGCAAATCCTTAAGTCTTGTGGGGCGTGAAAATCGAAGGACGGCAGCAATCTTGTCGGGGTCAGGGCGAATACCGTCCTTGCTGACGACATGACCGAGAACCTTGATGGATTTGGTGGCGAAACGGCATCTTTGAGTGTTGAGCTGCAGACCCGCACCGGCGAGGCATGTCAGGACGTCATCCAAGCGCCTCAGGTGCTGAGAAAACGTTGATGAAAAGATGATAATGTCATCAAGGTAGCAGAGACACGTCTTCCATTTGAGACTACGCAGGACGGTGTCGATCATGCGTTCAAACGTCGCGGGCGCATTGCAGAGTCCGAAAGGCATCACGTTAAATTCGTATAGGCCATCAAGGGTTGCAAATGCCATTTTTTCTTTGTCGTCATTGTGCATGGGAATTTGCCAATATCCCGAACGCGAATCAAGGCTTGAAAAGTATTCGGCGCCTTGCAGTGAATCAAGGGCGTTGTCGATGCGTGGCATGGGGTATACGTCCTTGCGTGTGATGTTGTTAAGTGCCCGGTAATTAATGCAAAAGCGCACAGAGCCATCTTTTTTTCGTACCAAAACAACAGGGGATGACCAAGGGCTAGTTGGTGGATGAATTATTTCTCATTGGAGCATGTCAGCGACGTTTTTCTCGATGATTTTTCGCTCAGCGAGAGACACGCAGTACGGGCGGCGATGTACAATAGATGTTCCCTCCGTCTGAATGCGATGCGCTGCAGTGGTAGTTCGGCCCAACGTTGAGGAGCAGATGTCGAAAAAATCGGCGTGTTTCGTTAATAACGCAAGCAACTGCTGCGCCTGCATAGCTGTTATGTCGTCACTGATAAGGGCTGTGAAGGAAGAGGATGATCCAGGCTTACTCATAGAACGGTCGTCGGTAGAGGCAGGTTTAAGTGGCGTGACGCTGACAGGCTCAGCATCCACAACACAGGCTACTGCAGTGCCCTCTGGCAGGAGAACTTTTTCTGGCGTTTCATTCGTAGCAATGACGAGCGCGGAGCCATGGTGAAAGCGTACGACACCCGATGCAAGGGCTACGCCTTTAGCGACGACAGTCGACGAAGGGGACACCAAGACGTCACCGTGGTCGATGTCCTTAGAGGTCAGGGTCACAATTCGTTCTTGATGTGGCGGTAGTTCGAGATCTTCGCGAGCGAACAGTCGTAGTGGCTTGTAGACGCCTTCGTTGAACATGGAGTCCGTATTAGTTAGGTGCAAAATCCGTTCACCACAACATATAGCGGCTGAAGAAGAAGATAGGCAGTCCCACTCTAGAATTAGCTGGTGAGAGCACCGGGTAAGCACAGTGAACTCGATGTAATGCAAAATGTCATCAATAAACACACGAGCAGTACAAAGAGCAAAAGGGCGGATAGTGTTACCCTGGGCTTTGACTAGTTTGGGTCCATTATAAGGTGTCATTACTTTTTTCAGGTGTTTGCACAAATCATACCTAATTACAGAAACTGTAGCACCGGTGTCCACCAAAGCGTCCACGAGAACTCCTTCCACCATAACAGAAACCATGTTGAACGGGCGTGCTGGAGGAATATGAGTCCTACTGTTACATGCAGTTTCTCCTCCGAAAACTGCATCATTTAGTTTTCCGACCGGTTGTCAGTCGTAAACGAGGCTGGCCGAAGAGGAGAGGAGGAAAGACGGAAGGGCGAAGGTGATCGGCGTCGGCTTGAATGGTAAGTGTTCCGCGCCTCGGTCGACGCGGGCGGAAATGGAGACCACTGCTGTCCAGATGAATAACGCCGAGCGTAAGAATTCCCACTGGAAAAGTCCCGTTCGCGCATGTCGTACCCGCGACGGTCGTCCTGCTGGCGCTTGCGGCAGAAGCGTGATATATGGCCCCGATATCCACAGTAAAAGCATGTTGGGCGAGACGGGCGCCAAGGCGGGTAATAGAAGGCGTTCGGTGCACCGTGAGATAGCGCACTCAAGTGAACAGACAGAGTATTCGTGTGGCATTGGCCGGAAGTGGACCGGTGGTGCAGCAGCAACCGGCGTGAATGATGGCAGCGGCGAAGTAGAGTTTACGTTGCGAAGAGGCGCGGCCGCAACTTGCGCGTACGTTGGAGAGCTAGACGGAGGTGGCTGTACGTAGGCTGGACCGGTGAATGGTGTTAGTTCCTCCCTTACGATGTCACGCAGGGCAATGCTTGAAGGCTGTGTGACAGATGGAGAAGGTGGTGATATGCCCATTGATTGAAGTTCTTCGCGTATGATCTCCCGTATCATGTCACGCAGGTCCCGCTCTGCTGGACGGTGTTCACTATTGCCCAACTGAAGGCGAACAGAATCAAGTTCGTCGAGATGCTGACACGTAGAGACGACGTCAGCGACAGTAGAAGGATTCTGGGCAACCAGGGCATTGTAGGCAATGCTTCCGATGCCCTTCAGGATGTGGCGCAGTTTGCCCGACTCGGACATCGAAGAATTGACGCGGCGGCAAAGCGCAAGGACATCCTCGATGTAAGATGTGTATGAATCGCCGGGATGTTGTTGGCGAGTATCTAGGGCCCTCCTCGCTAGAGCGGATCGAACGGCTGGCGTGCCGAATACTTGGCGAAGCTGCTGCTTGAAGGCAGGCCAGTCGGTGAGGTCGATCTCATGGTTCAAGAACCATGTCTTGGCAATGCCCGTAAGATAAAGCGATACTCGGCGGAGCTTGTTAGAGTCATCCCAGTGATTAGTTGCGCTTACTCGCTCGTAGTTATCGAGCCAGTCCTCCACATCTTCACCGCGGAGACCAGCGAAGATCGGAGGGTCACGCTGGTGGTTTACGATGTAAAGAGGAGGGGCTTGCGGCGCAGAGACGGGAGCAGAAAAGGCATCCACCCACTCACTCTGAGACAAGTTGGCGGACTGAGGGTCCAAGCGGTGGCCTGAACGGAGCTCCAGCGAATAGGCGTTGTAAGGAGAGGTACTGGGATCGTCAATCCACCTCCACCACGTATGACGACTCGGTTGTAACGAGGTTTATTGGCCGTGAACTCGGGAACGAACAAGCGCAACGGACCCGAAGATGAAGCGCATGTTCAAAAGAAGATGATGATTGCCAGCCAGAACATATGATGATTGACTGCTGTTCAGATGAGGATGAAGCGCATAATAGATGCCTACAATATATATATATATATATATATAGTGTGACGAAGACCGAAACTGGCACTCTGGCACAGACGCGCACGCTAGGCGAGCGAAGAAGACGAAGTACAGAATAAAAACAGCTGGTACAGAATGGGGTGTTGTCTCTTTTCTCTCCGTTACAATGGCGCAGCCGTTCAATGAACCTGTGTGTGACGACCTGCGTGAAGAATATGTCCTACGGAACGGACGCACTCTCCAGCGGCCCGCAGCTCCTGCTACCGTGGCCATGGCATCTGACCTGGCCACCGCGGGTACCGAAGCCAGCGCGCTGCCTGCAGACGTCCTTGCCAAACCACAAGGTGACTGCACTGACTTGGCTTCACAAACCGCCTCCTTGCCCAGGGACGCCGTACACGTTCCCTTGGACTTCGCCTCAGGTACCATCCCTGGAGCAACGTCAGTACCGTCGCCAGAAGACAGGCGTAATTTCTCTTCTGTAGCTGCCAGCGAACTCTGCACGGTTCTGCAGGCCATCGATACTTCGAGCCAGCGTCTTGCAGACGCAACCGTCACCTTCTCAGCAGCCTGTGCACGCACCACGTTGCCTCCCCCGTTTATGCCAGAAATTCCTGCCCTGTTCTCTGAAATGTGGTGGAACAAAGGAAGGCGTTCTGTGATCAACCTGCGGCCATGTCGATCCAGTTGGGGCCGCCCGCCAGAACCATCTCCAAGAAAACCACACCACCGCAGGAAACTTGTACCACGAGAAGGCCTGCTCGGTCTACAAAAGGAAAACCGGAGTCGAACTACTTTCTCTGAAACGTCGCAGCGTGGCCGAGGCTGTAGACTGCTACGCGACAGTCAATGTCATCCCACGGAGTCATCATCAACAAAGGGACTAGCCAAGACCCAGTCCTCACCACGACATGGCGAACGACCCAGGCGACATAGCCAGTGTCGGCCGCCGGAGCCAATTTCGACAAACTTCCAGCGTGGTCGGGGCCGACCACGACGATGCAGCCAACCCCGCCCACCTGAAACAATGCCAACTGCTGCAGCTAGCCTCACCCACATAAACATTGTCGTGTGGCCCATCGACAATGCTTGCAATCATGGCCGAGTGTGACGACGAAGACCGAAACTGGCACTTTGGCACAGACGCGCATGCTTGGCGAGCGAGGAAGACGAAGTACAGAATAAGAACAGCTGGCCCAGAATCAGGTGTTGTCTCTTTTCGCTCCGTTACTATATATATATATATATATATATATATATATATATATATATATATATATATATATATATATATATATATATATATATATATATATATATATATATATATATATATATATTCGTCGTCTGTTGATGTATTTGGCCCCTCCATCGCTGACAACCTTACGGCCGTAGAGCGTTCCCAACTTCTGGACCTGTTACAAGAATATCGTTCTTCTTTCGATGTCGGGCGAAGTTCTCTCGGTCGCACGTCCGTTGTTACGCATCGCATTGACACTGGTGCCCATCCACCTTTACGGCAACGTCCATATCGCGTGTCGCCTGCTGAACGTCGAGTAATTAATGATCAGGTTGACGATATGCTCCGACGCGACGTTATTCGGCCCTCCGACCGTCCATGGGCGTCTCCTGTTGTTCTTGTTGCGAAGAAAGACGGTTCTGTGCGGTTCTGTGTGGACTACAGACGGCTCAATAAGATCACTCGCAAGGATGTTTATCCACTGCCACGCATCGATGACGCGATTGACAGCCTTCATGGAGCCGATTTTTTTTCTTCTCTCGATCTGCGCTCGGGGTACTGGCAAGTACCCATGGCTGACGACGCTCGACCAAAGACCGCCTTCGTCACGCCAGACGGCTTGTACGAGTTTAACGTCATGCCGTTTGGTCTATGTAATGCACATGCGACCTTTGAGCGCATGATAGACACCGTTCTGCGCAACTTGAAATGGTACACGTGCTTGTGTTACCTCGACGATGTCGTTGTCTTTGCTCCGGATTTCTCCACGCATCTCCAACGGCTGAAAGAAGTTTTCGCACGTGTGAGCAATGCCGGCTTACAACTAAATCTGAAAAAGTGCCGCTTTGCAGCACGGCAACTCACCATACTGGGGTACGTCGTGTCCAAAGACGGCATTCTTCCTGATCCTGCCAAGCTTCAGGCTGTGGCCGAATTCCCCAAACCTGCATCTGTCAAAGAACTGCGTAGTTTCGTGGGCCTGTGCTCATACTTCCGACGCTTCATACGAAATTTCGCCACGATCATATCACCGCTGACGAAGCTCCTTGGAAGCAACGGGCCCTTCAATTCGTGGTCATCCGAGTGCGACGACGCGTTCGCGAAGCTCCGCCATTTGTTGACGTCGCCTCCCATTCTACGCCACTACCCTATAGCCCGCACGGAGGTGCACACGGACGCCAGTGGAGTAGGCCTCGGCGCTGTCCTGGCGCAGCGAAAACCCGGATTCCCTGAATATGTCGTAGCATATGCAAGCCGTACGCTCACGAGAGCCGAGAAAAACTACACCGTCACGGAGAAAGAGTGCCTGGCGATCGTCTGGGCTCTTACAAAGTTTCGACCTTATTTGTATGGTCGCCCATTCGATGTCGTCACCGACCATCATGCACTATGCTGGCTTTCACCATTGAAGGATCCCTCAGGCCGTCTCGCCCGTTGGGCTCTTCGCTTACAAGACTACGATATCCGCGTGCTGTACCGCAACGGACGCCAGCATGCTGACGCCGATGCCCTCTCGCGCTCCCCTCTGCCTGAAGGTGATGTGCTCTGCTCAGTATTCTCGGCTGCTGTTTCTGCCATTGATGTTGACATCATCGCTACCGAACAGCGAAAGGATAATTGGATCGGCCCGATCATCGACATGCTCTCTGATCCATCCGCAACGCCATCCACGCGTGCATTGCGTCGTCAAGCTCGCCATTTCGCCATTCGTGACGGCCTCCTACACCGACGCAATTACGACGCCGACGGCCGGCAGTGGTTACTCGTGATACCCCGCAGTCTGCGGTCAGAGATATGTGAATCCTTCCATTCTGATCCGCAATGCGCGCACTCTGGGGTATTCAAAACCTACCATCGCATTCGCCAACGCTACTTCTGGCGCGGGATGTACCGCTATGTGCAGCAGTTCGTTCGCTCTTGCCTCACTTGCCAACGCCGTAAACCGTCAGCCCACATGTCGCACGCCAGTCTACAACCGTTACCTTGCCCTGACCGTCCCTTTGGGCGCGTAGGTATTGATTTGTATGGACCACTTCCTCTGACGTCGGCTGGTAACCGCTGGGCCATCGTTGCCGTTGACCATTTAACGCGATACGCCGAAACCGCCGCTCTCCCTGCGGCTGCTGCGCGCGATGTTGCGTCCTTCCTGCTGCATCGATTTATACTGCGCCACGGACCACCCCAAGAGCTTCTCAGCGATCGAGGCCGTGTCTTCTTGTCGGAAGTCGTCGAAGCCATTCTGACGGAGTGCCATTCTGTCCACCGCAAAACTACTGCTTACCACCCACAGACGAATGGCCTCACCAAACGCTTTAACCGCACCCTCGGCGACATGCTTTCTATGTACGTCGCTGCCAACCACACTAATTGGGATAATATACTGCCCTTCGTCACCTACGCCTACAACACCGCCCCTCAGAGCACGACTGGTTTTTCACCTTTCTACTTGCTGTACGGAAGGCACCCGTCGCACACCATGGACACGATACTCCCGTACACGCCGGATCCATCTGAGTGTACACCTATTTCCGAGACAGCCAGGCTTGCTGAAGAGTGTCGCGAGCTTGCCAAGACTTTTACGACGCAAGAGCAAGAGCGGCAGAAGAGTATCCGGGATGGCTCCACCACTTCTGAGCCCACGTTCCTTCCTGGTGTGCTTGTATGGCTCTCGAGCCCGACCTCTGCCACTGGCCTCTCTTCCAAACTACGTCCCAAATACGAAGGCCCCTACCGTGTCATCGAGCGCACCTCACCCGTCAACTATCTGATAGAACCCGTTGAACAATCTTCGGACATGCGCCGCCGTGGGCGAGACATCGTCAACATGGAGCGCCTGAAGCCTTATTATGACCCGCTCATAATAACAAGCTGTTAGGTCGCCAGGCGGCTGCCTCTTCGACCCCGGGGTAATTGTAGCGAAGCCTCCGAACTATGAAATGGGTCGAACTCTTGAGTACCTTCTAGTGGGGCTACCCAACAAGGACGCCGCTCGCGCTGAGAGCCCGTGTTTGGCTGTGACTGTCGCCATTGTGTATTCTCGCTCGTTGCCGGCTAATAAACGCCTTAACAATTTTATATATATATATATATATATATATATATATATATATATATATATATATATATATATATATATATATATATATATATAATCTTGCAAGATGGCGTCCAGTACCCTCAAGACTCTTCTTTATTGTCTCGAGTATGTGCCCCACAACCTACACAGGAGTGATGATGATGAGTATGTACAGATGAAAAGATGGAACGAGTAATGATGCTCACACTTATTTTCCCCGCGCACTTGAGCGGCCAGCCCAGCCGAGACTTAGGCGGGAAAGGTACGGCGAACAAAGGTTTTAAGGCGTGAAACGTGAACTATCTCGGATGCACGGTAACGACGTTCCGAGGAACCCTCGACGGGAGTGACAAGGTAATTGACAGGAAATGTTCGTTCACAAACAACGTAAGGTCCGAGAAAGCGTGACTGAAACTTCTCACACAATCCGGGTGTACGAACAGGCGTCCAAAGTAGTACTTCATCTCCAGGACGGAAGGTGACGTCTCGACGAAAGCTGTCATAGCGATGCTTGCGGTCTAGTTGGCTGGTCTCCGTGTTGAGTTGAGCACGTTGCCGTGCGTCAGCGAGCCTGGAGACGAAATTTTCTGGCGTAGTCGTGGACGTTTTTGTCGTTACATTGAAGAAAGAGGCGTCAATAGTGAATGTCGGCGCACGACCATAGGCGAGGAAGAAAGGTGAATACCCGGTGGTTCGTTGAACAGTGGTGTTGTGTGCAAACGTTACAAACGGCAAGATTTTGTCCCAGTTATCGTGGTTCGGTCCGATGTACATGGATATCATGTCGATTAGAGTCCGGTGGAATCGCTCTGTCCAGCCATTTGTCTGCGGGTGGTAAGCGGATGTGTTCTTATGAACTGTGCCACAAGTTATTAGAATTTCGTCCAGAATTGTCGATATGAAGGCCTTGCCCCGGTCACTCAACAACGTGCGACGTGCACCATGACGCAACACAATGGCTTCTATAAAGAAGGCGGCAACGTCTGAGGCGGTGCTAGTGCGTAGACACGTAGTCTCCGCGTATCGTGTGAGGTGGTCGACGGCTGTGACGATCCAGCGGTGGCCCACTGGCTTTACGGGAAGTGGTCCGACGAGGTCTATTCCGACAACGACAAAAGGTGTGTCGGGACATGGAATCGGTTGTAATAATCCAGCAGGAGCAGAAGTTGGTCGTTTCCAGTGTTGACACAGTGCACAAGAAGCGACATAATTAGGCACATAGGTAGAAAGGCCAGGCCAAAAGAAACTGCTCCTAACGCGGTTGTAGGTCTTCTGAAATCCCAAGTGTCCAGCTGATGGGTCGTCGTGGAGTGATTCGAGAACTTGTTTTTGCAGTGAACGGGGAAGTACTGGCACCCACCGATGTCCATCCGCATTGTAAGTATAGCGCTGCAGGACATTGTTGTCAAGCTTGCACTGCCGTAGCTGACGACGTAGTCTGGCATTAGGTGGAGAAGGCGAGTCATTCAAGTACCCGATGATACGGTTACAGTATGGATCGTCACGTTGGCACGAGGCAAACTGAGCGCTGCTGTTTAAAGATAGTGACCCAGCAACTGCCAGGGGTGATAACGTGAGTGCAGAGGTAGCCGCTTGATCACCTGAAGGGCATCGAGGATGCGTGGTTGGATATGAAAGTTGCAGAGGGCAGCGAGAGAGAGCGTCGGCATCCTGATGCTGTTTGCCAGACCTATACACAACATCAAAAGTGTACTCTAGCAAACGAAGTATCCAGCGACCGAGTCGCCCAGGCAAACTCTTCAGCGAGGACAACCAGCATAGGGCATGGTGGTCGGTAACGACAGGGAAGTGGCGTCCATACAGATGAGGTCGAAACTTCTGGATGGCTCAAACGACAGCAAGACATTCCTGCTCTGTTATCGAGTAGTTCTGCTCCGCAGGTGTTAGTGCGCGGCTGGCATACGCAACTACTCGCTCACGTGAAGTGTCGTCGCGCTGGAGAAGGATGGCACCGATTCCGTGGCCGCTGGCATCTGTGTGAAGGAAAGTGGGTGCGCTCTCATCCAAGTGACGGAGGACGGGGTCTGATGTCAAAGCACGTTTAAGGGCTTGGAAAGCACACTCGCACTCGTCAGTCCAAGTGAAGGCCGTTCCTGACGTCAGAAGCTTCTGTAACGGCCCCGCAATGGCAGCAAAGTGACTGATAAAGCGGCGGAAGTAAGACGCCAGGCCCACAAAACTTCGCAATTGTTTTTGATTGCCCGGACGTGGAAAATTAATTACGGCAGCAACCTTGTCGGGGTCGGGTCGAACGTCATCTTTGCTGACAAGGTGACCCAAAATTTTGATGCTCCTGCTGGCGAGGTGGCACTTCTTTGTATTAAGCTCAAGCCCAGCGTTCGAAATGCACGTAAGAACTTCGTCCAAACGCTTAAGGTGCCGAGGAAAAGTAGAAGAATAAATTATATATATATATATATATATATATATATATATATATATATACATATACACATTGCCGCGCCCGAAACAAAGAACGAAGACGATGTGCGCGCCAACAGCCTCGTGAAAAGGAGGACTGAAGAAGACGACGTACTTTCGTTTTTGGCTCGCCTGCTCTTGGCTCCTGCATAAAAACACACGCCGTCTGTTCTCGGACTCAACGTCTCGGTGCACTGCTTACGTTGAACCGCGACACTGGTTGAGGCGCTGGGTTGCAAGCCTGCTGATGCTCAACACCCCATCTGGGAGCCGTTCATCAAGTCCCGACACGCAGCCATCTGTTACGACACCAGTGCACCGCTTCAGTCGCCGGTTGCTAGGCCTATCTCCAGAGCTGACCTCCTTCGACGAACATTCTACCAGGCATTACGTACCTCTACCAATGGCCTCCGCTAGCCAGCCACAGTTGGTCCAAGGGATACAAGGCAGCCCCGTTTCCAATCCAGCCCAGGTAACACTTCTTCAGCCACTTGTGCCTAATCGCTTCAGTGGTGCCCCACACGAAGATGTTGAAGATTGGCTTGAGCATTACGAACGCGTTGCCGACATCAACCAGTGGAATGCTCAACAGAAGCTCGCCCGCACGTACTTCACTCTCGATGACGGCGCTCACACGTGGCTTGAGAATCGAGACGGCCGTATATCCACATGGGATGACTTTCGTCAGCAGCTGACTGACACCTTTGCTAGCGTCGACCGTCGAGAGCGGGCTCAGCAGCTGCTCGAGTTAAGGCTTCAAAAACCTAACGAAACTGTGGCAATGTTTGCTGAAGACGTGACGCGCCTCTGTCGTCGGGCTGATCCCAACATGTCCGAGGAGAAGAAGTTGCGCTACCTTATGCGTGGCGTCAAAGAACAACTGTTCGCTGGACTTGTGCGCAATGCCCCAACTACCGTGGCCGATTTTATAAGAGAAGCCACTGCCATTGAGCGTGCTCTGCACCAAAGATCGAGGCAATATGATCGCTCGTCCACTACCACTCCAATCAACGCCGCTTCAGTGACTCTGGACAATCAGGGCTCCCTACGTGACCTTATCAGAGATATTGTCCGCGAAGAAATGCAGAAGCTTTGGACTCCTCCAGTGGATACACCAGTGACCGCCGTTGCCGCGGTCGTTCGTGACGAACTTAGGCACGCTTTTTCAGCAGCTGATCTCGATCGCGATCAGCGTCAACTGAGTTACGCCGACGCTGTCCGCCGACCACCACCCGTCCCCCCCATTACATCATACTACCAGCCACCTACAGCCGCACCTTCGTCGCAACCATTGCAGGAGGCTTTCAGACGCCAGCCCATGTCTCCGATGTCTCCATGCCACCAGCCACCACTTGCCGCGCCTTACTCACCACCACGAGAGGACATAAGACGCCCACAATTTCGCAGAACGGACGCTTGGCGCACCGTCGATCGGCGCCCTCTCTGCTTCAACTGTGGTGGTGCCGGCCATATAGCTCGCTATTGTTGGTACCGCGACACATCGCTTCGCCCGTCTCGGCCAGGGTACGACGGTCGCCGTGCCAATGACGACTACATTGTTCGCCATGACGACCCTGGTTTTCGAGGACCTTCAACAACGTGGTCTCCCTATCACGAGTCGCCTCCTCATCGCCAGCCCGATTCCGCCCACAGGTCACGCTCTCCATCCCCTGCTCAGACAACATCACCGAATCGACGTACTTTTGCTGACCTTCGGGGAACAAGGTCACCCAGCCCTTACCGGGGAAACTAAAGGCGGCGACCTCTCGGGGTAAGGTCGCAGCCCGACCACAAGACGATAAAAAGTCCCCAGTACTGCCGCGACAGAACGACTTGACGCCAACGAATATTAACAAGAATATTAACAACGACGAAATGGTGAGCGCCGACCTCCATGTAATTATTGACGGAGAGCAAGTGACGGCCTTAGTCGATACGGGTGCTGATTTTTCCATAATAAGTCGCAAGCTGGCTGATCATCTTAGAAAAGTAAGAACGCCATGGACAGGACCACATATAAGAACAGCGGGTGGTCAATTGCTGCTCCCTACTGAAAGATGCACAGCAAGAATCAGCATAGGGGACTCTTCTTTCGTCGCGACTTTCATTGTTCTCCCAGAGTGCTGCAAAGATTTAATTATAGGAATGGACTTTCTCAGGGAGCATGGCGCAATAATCAACATCCCGGACCGCGTGGTTTCATTTTACGAGAGTGCTCGTGTGACTGATCCTACATTACCAGAGCACAAATCCTTTCGTATCAAAGACCACAATGTAGTCGTGCCGCCTCGATCATGTATCCTCGTTTCAGTAGCATGTGACGTACCGTTCGACGGTGAAGGAGTCGCCGACCAAATAACCTCGCTGCTTTTCACTCACGGGATTTCCGTAGCACGAGGAATAGTCAATGTCACCGACGGCCGAACGAACTTGCTGTTGACCAATTTCACCTCCGAGCGACGGCACCTTCCAAAAGGCACAACGGTGGCACATTTCGACGAGATCGCAGATGTTCATGACTGCTTTTCAGCACTCAAAGCAACACCTGCACAAGACCCACGTGACCTAGCACCTAACCTTGACGTCAGCCCTACTTTAACTCAGCAACAGCGGGAACGCCTGCTTGTGCTGTTAGACGAGTTCCACGACTGTTTTGCGTCGACCTCGAAAGTTGGCCGGACGTCCTTGACCAAGCACCGAATCATCACAGAGGACACGGCTAGACCAATTCATCAAAATCCGTACCGTGTGGCTTCAAAAGAGCGAGAAGCGATAGAACAGCAGGTAACAAAAATGCTTGAAGACGACGTCATTCAACCGTCGAAAAGCCCCTGGGCATCACCTGTCGTTCTAGTGAAAAAGAAGGACGGCAGCCTGCGTTTCTGTGTGGACTATCGAAAGCTAAATCAGGTTACAAAAAAGGACGTGTACCCGCTTCCCCGCATAGATGATTCGATTGACAGGCTTCGAAACGCACGTTACTTCTCTTCCATGGACTTAAAGAGCGGATATTGGCAAATTGAAGTAGACGCCAGGGATCGTGAAAAAACCGCTTTCGTGACGCCAGACGGACTCTACGAATTTAAGGTTTTACCATTTGGCTTGTGCTCCGCTCCTGCTACTTTCCAGCGTCTCATGGATACCGTTCTCTCTGGCCTTAAATGGAGAACCTGCCTAGTATACCTTGACGACGTCATTGTGTTTTCTACAACGTTTAACGAACACCTTGAACGATTGCAAATGGTCTTGCAGGCCATACGGGCCGCAGGCCTGACGCTCAAGCCGGAAAAATGTCACTTCTGCTTTGAGGAACTGCAGTTTCTCGGCCACGTCGTCAGTTATGCAGGAGTTCGTCCAGACCCCGAAAAAGTTGCCGCCGTCGCACAGTTTCCAACACCATCAGATAAAAAGGGAGTGAGGCGTTTTCTGGGTCTCTGTGCATATTATCGGCGATTTATTCCAGATTTTGCACGCATTGCGTCACCTTTAACTCGTCTCACGAGGGATGACGTTGCATTTGTTTGGGGCGACGAACAGGAAGATGCTTTCAAAGACTTGCGGCAACGTCTACAGACGACCCCCGTACTTGCCCATTTTGATGACACAGCCCCTACAGTGCTCCATACTGACGCCAGCAATGTTGGCCTCGGAGCTGTGCTTGTACAGCACCAGGATGACGAGGAAAGAGTGATTGCTTACGCAAGCAGAACTCTGTCACGCACAGAAGCAAATTACTCGACCACTGAAAAGGAATGCCTGGCCGTGGTGTGGGCAGTTATGAAATTTCGCCCATACCTGTACGGCCGCCCATTCAAGGTTATCAGTGACCACCATTCGTTGTGTTGGTTAACAAGTCTGAAAGATCCTTCCGGGCGATTGGCACGCTGGAGCCTTAGACTACAGGAGTTTGACATAACGATGGCGTATAAGTCGGGAAAACGACACACGGACGCCGACTGCCTATCTCGATCACCAATAGAGTCGGCTGCTGCTTTTGATGAAGAAACAGCATTCCTCGGAATCCTCGACACGTCAACCATCGCAGATCACCAGCATGACGATTCTGAGCTACTTGGCTTGATTAATTATTTAGAAGGACGAAGCCAGAATGCACCCAAAGCCTTTACAAGAGGACTATCGTCGTTCTGTCTGCGAAACAATGTCGTTTACAAAATGAACTTCTCGTCAGACGGGTCCACCTACCTGCTTGTCGTCCCTACCACTCTTCGATCTGAGGTGTTGCAAGCGTGCCACAACGAGGTAACATCTGGACATTTAGGCTACACGCGCACACTGAGCAGAGTTCGAGGGAGATATTACTGGCCTAGACTCACCGCTACCGTGAAGCATCATGTTCGGACCTGCCTCGATTGCCAGCGGCGCAAGTCACCTCCAACGAAACGAGCCGGTTTGCTACACCCTGTCCAGATCCCGACAACGCCGTTTCACCAGATCGGAATGGACCTTTTGGGCCCACTTCCCACCTCTAGTGTTGGTAACCGTTGGGTTATAGTGGCGACCGACTACCTTACTCGCTACGCCGAGACAAAACCCATCCAGAGAGGCACAGCAGAGGAGGTAGCCCGGTTCTTCATAGAGAACATTGTGCTGAGACACGGTGCGCCATCGATCGTTATAACAGATCGCGGAACCGCATTCACGGCCGCGCTTTTAGATCATGTGTTGGTGCTCAGCGGTACTATTCATCGCAAATCGACAGCTTACCATCCACAAACCAACGGGTTGACCGAGCGACTTAACAAAACTCTAGAAGACATGCTTTCAATGTATGTGGACTTCGAACACAAAAACTGGGACGAGATTCTCCCTTACATAACGTTCGCATACAATACTGCGAAACAAGAAACCACACGGATGACCCCATTCAGCCTTGTTTACGGACGAGAAGTAAGAACGATGTTAGACGCGATGCTGCCACACGAATGCGATGACAACGAAACGAGTGCTGACGCGTTTACTCAACGCGCAGAGGAAGCCAGGCAGCTCGCACGTCTGCGAATATACAAACAGCAAGAGTACGACGCAGGCCGCTATAACCAACGTCATACACCTGTAACGTACGAAACCGGGGACAGGGTATGGGTGTGGACACCTGTACGAAGACGGGGACTATTCGAAAAATTGCTCAGAAGGTACTTCGGACTTTACCGAGTGCTGCGACGACTAAGTGACGTTACCTATGAAGTCGTCCCGGATAGCCCAAACTGTTCAAGGCGTCGCCAGCACCGACCTGAGCTTGTGCACGTAGTGCGCATTAAGCCATACGTCAGGGAGTGACTTTGCGAGGCACCGTCACTTCTACAAAGTGACTTCTTGCGCAAATTACTGTCTCAGCTATAGCATCGGGGCGATGCTCTTTTAAGGGGAGGCAAATGCCGCGCCCGAAACAAAGAACGAAGACGATGTGCGCGCCAACAGCCTCGTGAAAAGGAGGACTGAAGAAGACGACGTACTTTCGTTTTTGGCTCGCCTGCTCTTGGCTCCTGCATAAAAACACACGCCGTCTGTTCTCGGACTCAACGTCTCGGTGCACTGCTTACGTTGAACTGCGACAATATATATATATATATATATATATATATATATATATATATATATATATATATATATATATATATATATATAGTATGTATATATATAGTATGTATATATTATATATAATATGTAATATATTATACATTACATATACAATACATTATAGGGTGTTTCTTACACATATAGTATTTTTGCCGGACAATTAGAAGAAGCTAAACTACACGCCGCCATTCTGGATGAGAAGCTTCTTAAGTTGTTTTTTATGTATACTAAAGATGTCGATGTTTTTATTACAGTGTTCAAGGCTTCCTAAACCATTATAAGTTCGTGAATAAGAAACAAACTAGGAAGGCCTTTTCCGAATGTCCTAATGGGATTGTGTAGTTTTTCTGAGGTTACACAGTTTAAGAAAACAAGCGTTGTTTGATAGCAAGCTTTGTTTATATTTCATGATAAGGTTAAAGCTGTGCATGAGATCGATCGGTAAAATTTTATATTCTCTGTGTAAATCACTTGTATGTGCGTCATATGGTACGTTTGCAATATGACTAATTGCTTTTTTCTGCAGTAAAAGTATTTTGTTCTGATTTTCTTTAGATGTATCTGCCCACACTAGACTACAATAGTTTATGTGTGATGAAAACAACGAATTATAGAGTAAATGTTTTAACGTTTGCTGGAAGCATCTCTCAAAGTTTAGAGAGTATACTACACGTCCTAGCTATATTTCTAGTAACTTTATTAGCGTGTTCGTCCCAATCAAGATTTTGATTAAAAATTACTCCTAATGATGAAACTTCTTTGACAACCTCAATTTTTTCGGGCCCTATGTGTATATCCAAACCACGACACAGAGCTTTCTGAACCGGTGCGAATACCTTAGTTTTGGATTTTTTTGTGCTGATCATTAACTAATTTGCATTACTCCTTATGAAGATGTCGTTAAGAATGTTGTTGGCTCTGTCTGCAAGCTTACCTAAATCATTACTATGAAAAATTTACTAGTGTCATCTGCATAAATTATAAAGTCCATATATTTGCTGGCACTTGTTATGTCGTTCATATAATGAAACAATAGGGGCCCTAATATGCTGCCTTAAGGTACAGCTGACGTTATGGTTAGTAGGGAGGATTGGCTGTCATTTATAACTACAGATTGCTTTCTTCGTGATAAACACGATTTCAGAAAGTCAAGTTGGGCTCCGCGAAAACCACAATGACGCAATTTCGCATAGAGTTTTTCATGGTTGATTCTGTCGAATGCTTTGGAATAGTCAATAAAAACACCCAGTGATAACAGTTTCTTTTCAAATGAGTTAAGTATGAGTTCTTTCTGTGTGAGGAGAGCCAGTTTCGTGGACATGCCCCGTCGGAAGCCAAATTGATGCGGTGATAGTATAGAGTACTTTTCACAAAAAGACATGATACGTTGATATATGATTTTCTCTAGCCTTTTAGATATAACAGGAAGTATGGAGATCGGACGATAATTAGAAAAGATATTTTGGTCACCAGATTTGTATAAGACACCAACTCTCGCATGCTTCATTCTTTCTGGGAAAACTCCCGTAGATAAGCAGGTATTAAACAATTGGGTAAGAACAGGTAACAAAAGATGAAGTGCTGCTTTAATAGGCTTAATTTGTAGGGCATCTATGTCCCGAGCAGTAGTGTTTTTAGTGACATAAGTACAGACAATACTTCTTCAGGAGTTGTGTTTAAAAATATGCAGTGCTCATGTATGGCACACCTAGAAAGTCCCTGTAATCACTATTACAGGCACTAGAAGGGTTTGATAAATCGGACGACATCAGCATTGTGAAGTACACGTTAAATTTATTAGCAAGTTCTTCCCCTATTATTATCTTGTTATCTATGTTTAACTCAAGTGAGTTGTCTTGAGAGCAATGACTATTTAGAAGTTTATTTATTTCTCGCCAAAGCACGTCGCCACGAGTGCTAACCCCGCTGAAGAAAGCTTCATTGTAGGCATCCTTAGTTTTTCTCAGGTGCTTCGTAACAAAATTTCGATACCACTTGAATTCCGAAAGATCGTTATGGTGTCTTGTTTTCACGAATTTGGCGTACAGTAGATTTTTCTTCTTAATCGTTTCCAGACATTCTCGCGTCATCCAATGTTTCCGAGTTTTCTTGAGGGTTTTGACCGTTTTATATTTAATGCACTCATGATACGTTTTTGTTAACAGGCACATGAATATTTCATACGCCTCATTAGCGTTAACTGATTTATAGACAGGATCCCAACTAATCTGGGTAATTTCACGCCTAAAAGTGTCTAATGTTTTGTTACTAATTTCCTGTATTTTGTTTGATTCTGGAGTTGATACTTCTGCACGATTAAGATACTCATTGTGATTTTGAACATATAGAGTCGATTTTGAACATATATAGTCGAAGTTTCGAACCTCGTATTTAAATGATACACAAATAACAAATAAAGCTGAGGAGTCGGAGACAAAGTAGGAAAGCCAATAGGTAAAGACTGGGAGCATAGTGAACTAGTACGTGTAATGGCGAGGGAGATGGAAAACGAAAACTACTTGCTATAAAGGATAGAAAAAGCCTATAAGTTGGTGGAACAGAGAAATCCGTCAAGTGACTGAGAAGCGACGTGAGGCCTTACGGGAAAACAGCCAGGCAAAAAGGACAAACCGGCCACAGGATGATGTCAAACAAATATTGGTAATATATTTAGAGAAAGAAAGCCACTGTACATAAATAGGTCAAGGTAAAAATTAGAAGGGAAAGTGGACGCTGGATGACAGAGATTCGCGAATAGAAGAAGGCCGCGCCTACAATATTTTTGAGCCACCTAAAAGCGCTAGGTAAAGGTCTGTAACAGTGCAACAGCCTAATGTAGATGAAGGAGCAAATAAATTGGAAGTGTACGAAGCACTAGCTTATATCTGAAAGGTAACAACAGATCCGCCTGAAAAGGTCACCCGGGGGACTCCCCAGTGAGTAAATGTATAAAAAAATGCAACGGAGGAAGAGGCAGTACTTGAGAATTTCATTTGGAAGAAGGCCAAAGGGAAAATTTCTAAACGCACTACTGTGGGCTTAGATGAGGTTCCCATTCCCCTTATTAACGAACTAGGAAACAGCACTAATGAATCGCTGCTGAAATCCGCAGAAAAGTGCCTACAGGAGAAGGAAATACCACATACTTGGCGGAAAAGTAGAGTAAACTTAATCTATAAAGGCAAGGTGGAGAAAGCAAACATTCGCTTGTATAGACTGCTAACCATTACATCTGTTCTATATAGGTTGGCGATGCAGGCAGTAAAATTAAAAATAGAAACGGGGGCAGAGCAAAATGATATATAGGGGAAACTTCAGAATAGATTCCTAATCAACAGGTGGTTAGAGGACAACCACTTTGTTCTTACTCAGTATATGGAAATATCTCCAATAGAAAACAGACCATTATACGTACCTTATCTAGACATCACTGGGGCGTATGACAACGTTAATCAGTTAAGCTTGTGGAACATATTGAAGGAAGTGGGGATAGGTGATGACTGTATGCAGCTTTCGAAAGAAATATACCGAGAAAATACAGTTTGCATAGGATGGGAATAAGTTGCAATGGCAGCGGTGAAATTAACAAGAGGCTGAGACATGGATGTTCTTTGTACCCACTGTTATTCATGCTTTACGTTGTGAGGATAGAAAGAGCGCTAGAAGGCACCAACATTTGACTTAATCTGTCACAGAAACAGGCTGGCGTTGTAGTCAAACATAAGCTTCCAGGTCCATTTTATGCAGACGATATTGTCATATTTGCGGATAGTTAGGACCATATACAGTGACCAGTAGATATATGTGGAAGGGAAGGCAAGGCTCTGAGACTAGTATTTAGAGCAACAAAATGTGTGTTGATGGTATTTAATGATCACAAAGTGCAGGCGGCCTCAATACAAGGCCAAGAAACACCGCTGGGTAAGCGAGTACAAGTACTTCGGAGTCTGGATGAATGAGAGAGGGATATATAGAGAGTTACAGGAAAGTTACAGAAAGTTACATTGGCAGCAAAGAAAAAGAGAAATGCTGGAATAAAAAAATACAGAGCATTATGGAGATACAATACGTACGAAGTCCTTCGAGGACTCTGCAAAGGCATAATGGTTCCAAGGCTCACAATTGGGAACTCAGTGCTATGCAGGAAGTCAGAAGTGCAGTCGGGAGTAAATGTAAAACAAAGCACTGTGGGACGCCTCGCGTTGGGCGCTCACAGGATGACGACGAATGAGACTGTGAAGGGGGATATGGGATGAACAGGCTTATAAGTAAAAGAGCAGTTGTTCTTTTATATAGTTTATAAGTAAAAGTGCAGTTGTTCTTTTATGGAAGCCTTGTTCGTAAAGTTAGAATTTCTTGTCATTGTTGGTGTCATTTATCAGCCTCCCAATTCTCGTCTACCTGATTTTCTTGCTAAACTGGAAATAATTTTTATGACAATATCAACAACGTACACTGATCCCGTTGTGGTAGTTGGGGACTTTAACCTTGATACTAGCCAAGATGCTAATAAGGACTACTCATTATTGCTGCAGTCATTCAACTTTAGAAATGTTATAACCACCCCCACGCGTGTTACAAGTGTATCTTCATCAATTATAGATCACGCTCTAACAAATATAGATACCGACGTTCATGCTGGCGTTTTCAAAGAACCCATTGCGGATCACCTTCCGATGTTTATTGTACCTAATAACTTAATCCAAAATAAGAAGGAACATCGACAATATATTATCAAGGCAGACTACACAATGCTGAGAAAGAGCCTCTTGCAGATCAGTTTTGATGATATATACGACAATGATGTTAATACTGAGTTCTCGAACCTGATAGGAATTCTTAAAAACGCAGTTAATAACTGCTGTCGCGTACTCCCTGCAATTCATATCAATTAACAATTTGCCCTTGGATTAATGATGACATTTTGCAACTGTTAAAAACGAAGAATTTCTGGTACAATGAATGGAAATGCCATAAAACGAACCGTTACTATTTAGGTCAGTACAAGCTACTGCGCAACAAATGCGTAACGATAATCAGGGCCCGTAAAAACAATACTACTTACGCTGCATCCAGGAGGCATCTGGCGATACACGCAAAATATGGGGTATCATAAATGAGGTTACTGGGGGCCGTCAATCACAACGTGTTACTCCTGACAGCGTTGACAACAGCACCGTCGAAGCGTTCAACACCTTCTTTTCTGGTATAGGCGAAGCTCTGGCAGACAAAATTCCCCGCTCTGCAGACAGTTACATTGCGTCAAACCCAGTTGTCAATACGTTTGTGATGTATGACATTGAACTTTCCGAAGTTTTTCATATTATTAAAAATCTTTCAACTAACAAATCTGCTGGGCTAGACCAAATTACCGCGCGATTGTTAAAAGAAAACGTGAATATTTTAGGCCCAATCTTATGCAATTTATTTAATCATTCTATACAAAACGAAACTTACCCATTCATACTAAAAATTGCAAAAGTAATTCTAGTTTACAAAAACGGTGACATTTCCGATCCGTCTAGATACAGACCGATATCGGTTCTTAGCGTTATAAATAACATTTTTGAAAAAGTTCTATCAAACCGCATAAATAAGTTTTTACAGAAATACATGGTTCTTTGTCCTCAGTAGCATGGATTCCGGTCTAATTATTCTACGTCATCCGCAGTGTTGACATTAGCACAATCGATTAACGCGGCCTTAAACAACAACAAGCTAGCGGGAGTTGTTTTTCTTGACTTACAAAAAGCATTCGATACGGTAGATCATTCAATTCTTTTGCATAAATTAAAGCACTACGGCATACGTAACCAAGCCTATGAGTTATTTTCTAAAACATCAAAAACAGACAGCAGGCTGTCGTGATGACCGATATTACTTCCCCACTGCAATATCTGAACACAGGGGTGCCACAGGGATCGGTTCTCGGGCCGCTGTTCTTCTCCATTTATATCAACGACTTGCCTCATGTATTAAGCTCTTCCGAAATTATTGTGTATGCCGATGATACAGCATTAATATGTAAGGCCGACAATGTTCTTGAAATACAAAGACAAGTAAACGCAGAATTGAAAAAAAATTCCCAGTGGTTTTTGCTAACAGGTTAACGATTAATGCTAAAAAACGAAGTACATTATATTTCATTCCCTTAGGAAATTAATTAGTTACGAAGATATTCAGATAAAAATTGACAACTGCATATTGGAACGTACGGAGACGTTTAAATACCTCGGGATTATACTAGATAATCACTTTCACTGGGCAGGTCAAATAAATGCCGTCGGTGTAAAGCTGGCTTCCGGCTGCCACGCACTTTTACAAGCCAGAGGCTACTTCGATAAAAGCATTTTGCGGGCGCTTTACTTTGCTTTCATCAATAGTCATTTAATCTACTGCATGGAATCGTGGGCCTGGACTTATGATTCTTATTTGGATCCCCTTCGAAGGCTACAAAAGCGTGCCATAAGAATAATAACTTACAGTAAGTACAACAAGCCAAGCTGGCCGTTATTCCAATCGCTAAAAATACTACCCTTCGATCTTTTGCCTGACTATAAGATGACCATTTGTGTTAACAGTATCGTAAATTACAATAGCCCATTTGATGTCTCGTCATTTTAATCCTCTTCCCGCCCTACTAGAAGCCTGACGTTCGGTAACTTTAACTTGGCGCCAAGAAATAACGTTTATGGTGAGAGATTAGTGCAATTCACAGGGATAAAGATCTGGAATAGTTTGCCCACTGAACTGAAGACATCACATAATGCTGCGGTAAAACTAAAAAATCAATTCTTGAGCAAGCTGTAAATGCTTCTTTTTCTCTTTGGTGGTAAGCACTTACATTTGTATAAATATACGCTGATGAATTTCGTAAACCTAGCATTTTTTTCCTTCTAACTAAAACTTGTGATAGTTTGATGTTATTTATGTATTTTAACTGATGTTTTTGTGGTTTGTCCACGAAGTTACCTGTCATAACGTTTTGTATGCGCACATGCAGTTTTGTCTGGTAAGAAGAGAAAGACTTCTCTACTCTGTATATGTGTATATTTACAGTGTCTGTATAGCTACATATGTATTATGTGTAATTGATATTTATCGCTTCTGTCCATTACTTTTCTCATTGGACCCTACACTGGCCTCAGGCTATGGGTCCAACCAGTGTTTGTAAACCTCATGTGACAAATGATAATAAAGGTTCAATCAATCAATCAATCAATCAATCAATCAATCAATCAATCAATCAATCAATCAACTCTAAAGAGCAAACATCATAAGCGCGAAAATGCACGCGACAGCGACGAGCGATGCTATATATGGGCGACGAAACAGGGCGTTCGCGCGACGTGTCGCATGCTCGTTTTCGCGCGATCGCTTGGTTCTCCAGATTTGGAAACCCTCGCTCATCGCCTGAAAGTGCTGGGCTCAAGCAGCCAATAGCGAAAAACCGGAAAAGACAAAGACTACATAGGTGCACGTGACGATGCCCGAGTCACGTATGCGCAACAAGAAATAACGCAATGTTTACGCATGTGCATATAAAAAAGTGTTGCAAGGCATTCATAAACACTTTCCGTTCCATTATATAACAATATATTTTATTTTTGAATTGCACACCGCTCACTACGCGGTTTTCTTAGTGCGAGTAGACGGCCTCATGCCAGCAACAGTGGAGTTCGCTCACCGAAGCCGTCGCGTGAATGAGGTTTGCCTGCGCTACCGACTGATCGCGCCAAGACGATCTACGTCGCGTCGCTTGTCGCTGTCGCGTGCATTTTCGCGCTTATGAGGTTTGGCCCTAAACATATTGGGCCTGTTCGCTGGAACGCAACATCGCCAAGGAATCCAGAGGCCGCGCTGTACGCGCACGCCGCTGTGGCACGAGGACGGGCCTACGAAACGAGCAGGACGCCAGCGGCTCGTAGGTACACGAGCACGCTGCTCGCGCAACAAACAGACACAGTGTCAGAAGTAAAGAGCTACGCTCTCAAGGAAACGCAGATGTCTAACTCACGTCAAGAGGACCAGAGTACGATGTAATTGGGCAACACGGAAGGTAACTCAAGAACGGCATCACACTTGGCGTTTGATGAAAACAGTGGCAAAACGACAGGAAAAGCGCACATTAAGTGGCTACAAGCTGGCCGTAAAGGCAGGTCAGTCAACCGAAAAAAGAGCTACACAACCTCCGAAGTCAGACGCCGAGTCTCAACCGCAGCGTCAACGCAGAACTAAGATGCGGCCATTCCACACTGATGACTTCGAAATTGTATTCTGCCCGCAACTAGGACTAGATATTTCAAACCGAACACTCATCGAGGTTACACATGCCATCGGAAGATCCAGTGGGTTGGCCCAGCAGGGTTTCTAGGACCATGTGAGAGTGCAGGTGCAGAAAGTAGAGAATGCAATCATCGCAAGCACAGCAAGTATTTAACAAGCTTCCAAACTGCAAAGTATAATTGCTATAAAGCTCGGTGGAGTAACATATCAAGTAAATCCGCACATTACACACCCCGGTGATGTGTGCTGTAGAGTGATCTACAGCCTCGAACAAGGAACAAGCTCCACTGAGATTGTTGCAGGACTTCACGTAGACCAAAAATACAACGTTCTTGGCGCGCGCGTGCTGTGATCTTCTACTGCTGCAGTTATCACTTTCTATGGGCAGCACGTTCCTTTTTACGTAAAGTACTTTAGTAGGGACTACCGATGCGAGCTATACCGGAAGTGCATCCAATATTGCCGAACCTGTGGCGCCTTAGGTTACCGACAAAGCATCTGCCCTCACCCGAAAGCGAACTTCTGCTACAAATGCAGCCACGACAAGGACACAGAACCACATGACTGCCAACGGTGTGCAAGATCTGCGGAGAGGCCATGAGGCTGCTAGAAAGAAATGCAAGAAGAAACTCCGCAGCTACCCCCTCCTACTTATCAAGTAAGACGCCAGTAGCCCCATAACGCTCGTGGCCGAGAGAATTGCAGGAGGGCTCACACTGATGATTTACACGGGTTGGCTACCACACCAGAAAGTTCACGAGCCCTCTTTCTTCACCAAAAATCTGACCGAAGTCGCTCTCGCTCCAAGAAAAAAGGTTGCTCTGGATACCGCATGCCATCACGGTCTCGCTCCGTTTGGGGAATCAGTTACACCGCCGCGGTGACCGGTAGTGAAGGGCCCAGTTCTCTAAATACCAAGAGTGCCTCGACCATCTCGCCTGCTCAGACAGCGACCATCCGGGCTCTAGAAAATAAAGTCCAAGATCTACAACGGAGGGTACAACAACGCCCACCAGCCGAGTGTAGCACACTAGAACTTGACGACAGCATACTCAAACAGACGGAAGCCAGAATAATGAAGCGGGTAGAAGAAAGGCTGCAAGCACATGAAGCGAAGATGCTCGACCTCGTCGAACGACGCCTTGAAGCTTTCGAGAAAGCCCTCACTGCGAAACTCCTCGCATCCATAGACACAACCATAAAGTGGTTATTAAAATTATGGAAAAGGTAGACCCACTGACCCGTACTGTAAGCACGCTCGACGCCAAGCAAGATGGCTTCATGGCACAACAGCATAACTTCATAACATAAGCACACAAAAATTTCGTTACCCATGAGCAGCTGGCTTAGCAATCAGAAACCAAGCGGAAAGAGCGAAAGACTTTGGGGGATGAAACGACAGCGGAACAACTGGCACCAGGCGGAAATAAGCTGCCAGAATGACAGCTCCCACACGTAAACAGTCTAAGTCACTCTTCATTCTTCGAATTTGGCACTGAAATTGCAGATCCTGCAGATCTCGTTCTGCGAAGTTACAAGAATATGTTAAAACAAGCAATCCAGATAAGATCGCGTTGCAGGAAACCCACACAGAAAAAATCAAGCTTCCTGGCTACAGCACTCTCAAATGCTCACACCGCACCGCAATTTCAGTAAAAAAGACTCTAACCACACAGGCTCATGAAATTGAAGACATTGGCATCAAACACACCATCCTGGAGATAATCCGCACTCAGAAGACTCAACAGAGCTTATACCTGGCCAACCTTTACAGCTATCTGCGGGAGCAGTTACGCCAATATGACTACTCCGTCCACGAGCTCCGTCAAATGGGTAACGGGAACCGACTTGTCTTAGTTGGGGACTTCAATGCTCCACATGCAGCCTAAGGCTATCACAACACCACCAAAAAGGGGGCGCATGTTCACGACGCTGCACAGCAACACGGTCTGACGCTGTGGAATGACTTGCTCCATCCAACCCGAGTGGGCAACAGCGTGTCGAGGGATACTAATACTGATCTCACGTTCACTAGATATGTGCACAACGTAACGTGGACAAGACTACCGGACACTCTAGGAGGCGACCATAACATCATTAAAATAGAGGCCGAACAAGCTCACGGCTCGCTCAAGACAGGAAAAGCTCGGCTCACTGACTGGACCACCCACAGGAATGACCTTGATGATGACTCGACTATCAAAAATATTGAAGCCTGGGTAAACAGTATTGTAAGTGTTGCTGACAGACATGCCAAAATGATACCCTTGAACAAGGAGAGTCCGGCAGTCGATAGTCATCTACTTCACTTATGGGAAGCTCGAAGATCGCTTATCAAATTATGGCAACGGCAAAAGCTCCCCCGAAAGCACAAGTGCCGCATCACCATACTCACCAGGCAGGCACAGGAGTACGCCGAAAACCTTGAGAGCCCGAACTGGCGGTCCTTCTGCGACAAACTTCAAGAGACACTGAGAACAAAGAAGACTTGGCGCATTATTTGAGCCCTGATTGATGACACCCACACCAAAACTAATCAAGGACATGCAATTCAGCGGCTCATGCACAACTATGAGGCCAGAGAGCACGAATTACTCCAATAACTTCAAGCAAAGCTGCTTGGCTTTCTTAACCAGCAAGCTACCTCCATCAACACTTCGACACCCAGGGAGTATTGAGGAGCACAGAACGAAGCACTAGACCATCCTTTCACACAGGCAGAGCTACACGTGGATCCGCTAAGCTTACGCGCAACACGAGCCCAGGAAAAGACAGAGTGACCAATAAGCACCTACGACAGCTACCGCCCCGGGCCTTGATGGCACTCCTTCGGCACTATAACGACTGCTAGAGGAGGGGCGAGCTACCACAATCCTGAAAGCACGCTGAGGTGACCATGGTACCCAAGCCAAACAAGTCAATATTGATTGTGAGTCTTCGTTCTATTTCCCTTACGTCTTACGCCAAGAAACTCTTTGAGCACATGGTAAACGAGCGGCTCACCATACACCTCGAAGACAACCTGAGAACCATGTTCGGCTTCCGCCAAATGCTCATCACACAAGACGTCCTCTTGCAGATAAAGGTAGATATTCTTCTCCGCTTGAGCAAGCACAGTAAGTCATTTGTTCTAGCTCTGGTTGTAAAGGGCGCATTCGATAATGTGAGCCACGAAGCCAGTCTGCATAGTCTCGAAGATGTCGGCTGTGGTACCAAAACATACGCCTACATGCTGGCTTTCCTCACCAATCGCACAGCGACTGTAGAGATTGCCAATATCCGTAGTGAGCTCTTTCAACTCCCTAACAAAGGCACACTGCTAGGCTCCATGATATCACCTGTACTTTCAACTTGGCCCTCTTTAAGCTCTCACGTCTCTTGGACGCTGTCCCTAGCACACATCACGCGGTATACGCCGATAATATCCCAATGGGGATAAGAGGTGCAAGCACAGGTGAACAGGAGGACCGAATTCAAGAGGTGGTTAGCATCACTGAAGAATATCTCAATACCTGCGGCCTCCAATACGCTCCGGAAAAGTCGGAACTGTTAGTACTTGTGGCACGCACCCGGGGTAGACCACCAAGCTGCGACGCACATGACCCCCAAGTCTTTCCACAAGGAGTTCAAATACCAAGAGTTGACACACTTCGAGTCCTTGGACTACATATGCATAAAGAGGGGTCTGGCTCCGCTGCCCTACCCCGGCTGCAGAACACTGTGAAACAGCCCTCTCACGTAATCAGAAGGGTGGCTAACCACCGCAGTGGCTTAAAAGAACATGACACTGTGAAATGGTACAAGCTCTCCTTTACAGCCGCATAACGTACGGAGCTCCCTACCTTAACCTGAAGAGTGCAGAAACAAAAACCTAATCTGCTGATACGAAAGGCTACAAAGCTTCTTCTAGGACTGCCACCAGCCGTCTCCACTGACCGATTGCTTCGCATGGGAGCTCGCTATACGGGGGAAGAACTCACCGAAGCACACCTCATCAACCAGGTCGAGAGACCCAAGTTTTCACTCACAGGGCAAGCCGTCCTTCAGCACACAGCATACGAGACCACCTAGAACCCAACGAAGAACGCAAAGGCAAAATACCGTCACAGCTCTGAGAATGCTTTGAAAATCCGCAGATCCCTCGAAACGTGCATCCTTAACATCACCGAGCAAGGCGGCTCGCCAGGGTTAAGATGATCAGAAAAAACCATGGCAATGACCCACAGGCGCAATACGTGGACGCAGCCAAATATCCGTGACGTAACACCTTCGCGACTACCATCACAGATTTCAATGGCACGGTACTGGCATCGACGACTATCCTCGCCAAACGTGCGGAAACAGCTGAATAGGCTGCTATAGCACTCGCCAACAGACGAGTGAGTATTCCATTTTGGTCTTTACCAACTCACAAACAGCGGCATGGAACTACCTGAAAGGCAGGGTTTCCATAGTGGCCATTAGGCTACTAAAGCGCATAGACAATCCTCCTTCCTAGACATGCATCGTGTGGATTCCCGGGCATGAAGGTTTCAAAAGAAATGAAGTGGCACACACCGCAGCTCGCGAATGCGTCAACCGGGCATTCCCGTACGAGATCTGAGGCACCTTCCACTCAACAACAGAAGCAGAGGCAAGTGAACCCGTGCCACTAACGTATAATGCATTGTTGCTTCATTATCGGCTCGAACGCAGGTCATACCCTCCGCCACATCCAAAACTCACAAGAGACGAAGGCACCGACTACAGGCGTCTTCAAAGCAACACATTCATCCACGGTGCACTATATGAGGTAAACGTTGCACAGCTACATATATCCTTACTGCAATGTGGCAGACGCTCTAACGCACCTCCTACTGCAGTGCAAAGTAAGCGTCCCAAGTCTACAAGCAGCAGCACCAGATGCGGACCAAGACATCCTCAGTGAAACGTGGGAGGATGCGATCTCCCGGCCGGACCTAGTCGAGCAGCGTCAACTCGTCGCTCTAGCCCGGTGGACTGTCCAGGTCAGAGGGTTTCTGGAATAAGGGACCCTCTCACCTTCACTAACAAGCTTAATTCAATAAATGTTTTCTCTCTCGCGCGCGGCCAGGTGGCCGCTTCCAGAGTGACGGGGAATTAGTGTGAGCGCAGTCACTGAACTGACTCAGTTTTTTACCAATCGGACGGGCCATCATCATTTGTATAATATTGTCATCTGTAGATACCATCGTCAGTTCGTGCCAGCTCAAGCTCGTCTCGATATAAGCTATTCCTCATAATATGCCCAAGCATTGACTTTGCCCCTCGTGCACTTTAGCTCGACAGTCCTAAATGAGTGCGCAGTTATATACAAGCGCAATACCCCCCTTTTTTTCTTGCCACATGCAAGCTTCACCAACAGCACGGCAGCCTTTTCGGTTGGATGGATTAGATGGATTGATATGGCTGTACCCTTTTGATCGGGCGGTGGCTAACGCCACCAAGCCGTAATACTTAGTGAACCAAAAACTATATTTATCTTTATTTTCCACCAATCAGATAACCTCCTTCTAGTTAATTCTACCCGCTTGAAGTTTATTTTGCCCTGCCTGTCCCTTAACCCCAGTACCTTGAAAAACTTTGCGCCGTCATCCTGAACTATAGGGTGAAGCCCTTTACAGAACATTATCAAGTGTTCGGCAGTTTCTTCTTCCTCTCCACACGCACAACATACCGTGTCTACTCCTTCGTATTTGGCCCGATATGTCTTGGTTCGCAATACTCCCGTCCTGGCCTCAAACAGTGGAGAACTATCCCGAGTATTATCATAGATCCTTTCCTTGGAAATTTCCTGCTTTAAAGTTCGATAGATATTTTAGACCATACGAAGCAGTGCCGCGGTGCGGAGAAAACAGTAGGGCACGCCCACCTTTGGAAATACGCAATCTCCGTGCGATTGGAACGGCCGCGAAAAACCCGCCACGCGCCCGTCATCTCGGAGGCTATGACTTGACTTAACCGATAATTGTATAGTTTATGAGTTTTATACAAGTTTATAGAACACACCTGTGGTTGTGGTATTGTACTCCGCATTGTAAACATTAATTAGATATGCAAAAGAGTTCTGCGGAAACCCGCAAGGAAACAGTATGGGTTAAGAAAAAGGGCCCCGGACTGGGACTAATTTTTGACCAACTAAAAGGCTTTTTTTTTCTGAGAAATCCGTACGGATTTTCTTGTGGCTTCGTGCTACAAACGGCGTGTTTTCTTCTTGCCCTTTCCTTACGTAGATATTGTTTCTATATATTATAAATTTTTCGTAGATAATAATACACAATTGTACCTCAGTTGGCAAGAGCTTAAAAGTGAATAAAAAAATTGAATTAGGAACAACTATTTTAAGCTTCGGAGATAGAATGTATCTAAGCCGACTCACTATTCCAGTTATTCGAGCTAGTTTGTTAGTGCTAAATTTACGTGAGATTCCAAACACACGTGAGCACTAAATACAACGCCATGGCACTAGCTTAAATTGGTCAACAATATCTACTCAGAGATAATTGAAAATTTTGTCAACACAAGGAGGGATTATTCTTCATTAAGTTCAACGACGACCACTGTTGCAGTTGAACTAACCTGTCATTACAATTAGAGATAAAGTAGTGAATCTTATTGCCAGGAAAAAGAAGAAATATGCGTCTTCTGCATATATGGTAAACATTGAATAATTATTGATGTTGTTAAAATAAGAATTTCATCATCGAAAGTTCTGCCCCTACTTTGTGGAAGCAGCACTCGGGACCTTTACTGTTCATCTGCATAAATTAGATAGGTGTGACTGTGGTCAATTTAACATCCAATTACCTAAACCATAAATATCTAGTTTACTAAGCAAGACCTCAAGATTCACCAAGTCATAACCTCTGGCAAAACTAACAAATAAACCAATTATTATAGTGTTTCTTTCAGGTACTGTAAAGAAATATATTTTTTCTGTATATTCAAAGCCACTTCTTTAGATCTGCTTTTCCGGAAAGGACATTGATGGAGAAGTAATAAATGCAAAACCAGCTAGCCCTTGTGTTTCCGTTAAGCTTGTTCCTTCTCACTTTTTTTTTACCGGTTGAGTGAACCTCAACACATCCTTGTTATTTCATTGCTTAGAGACCATTTTGCGGTCTCTATATAGCTTCCTTCAGCGCATGCCAATCCCTGTTTTGCCATATCTGTAACGTATACAGGTGCAGAATGCGTCTACTTTCGTCAGTGAACCAAATTAGGTTGACTAGAGAATAAAACAACCTAACTGATATTCGAAATCGGCAGGATGTATTTCAAGCAGTCGTTTTTAGCCCGCAACGGCGGGAGAAGAGCGCCGCGTGACACACAAGACGCTTCTGCTGGGTGGGCGCCCCGGCTAGGTCAGTCTACCTCGGAAGCCGCTCCTATTCGACCATGCACCTTCACTTTCGACCAAAGAAATTCAGCCCGTCACGTGCTTGCAGTATTAACACGTTATTCAAATTAGACGATAATTGACAAAACAGGCCTTTTGATGCCATTTTCGTGCAGCAATGTCTTGCATCGCGTGGGAGTGAGTGATTCAATGAACACTCCGTACAGCTGTCTCTGTCCTTGCGAGCTGTTTGATGTAACTGACTCCGCTTGAGGAGTTTGATCATATTTCACCCGAACCGTGGTGAAAAACTCCCCTTCTGTCTAGGGCATTACAGGGACGACGGAAAGGTAAGCTTGTTGGAGAAGTATTATCGTAAGAAACAACAGACAGCCATACAAAACAATGGCTCGAAGGCAGTAATTATGGTGGTGGTGGTGGCATTTTTAAACATCGTACTTAAAACTATGTGGCCAACAACAATTATATATTGCTCCATCGGTCCCAGTCTAACCCCCAGTGGTTATCTCCTTTTTTTTAACGTGAGCGTAAGTTTTGGTGCGGTATTTTTATCCAGGCCTACAAGCACGCACGGCGTTATTTAACGCCGTGCGTGCTCTTTCTAACCATTATTGTGAGCATTTATTGCTTGCATCAACGAATGCCTTATGGTACTTCCATTCACTTTGAAACCCACAGATTCCTAGGGTATTCATGCTCGAATATCCTGAAATTTTATCAGAATAGTTTAGTAGTTTTTCAATTTTTCTCGCAGCAGACACACGCAACCTTCTCTTGTGAAATAAAAAAAAAAACGTTTCTGAAGCCCGCGAGTGTTGCGTTAAGGTTAATGTGTACTAGCAAACAGGAGGACACGAACGTTAGCTGGGACTATCCATTGGAGATTTCTTTGCGTTAGCGCACATGAAGTTTAGCTGAAACAAAGCAGCCCAACTTATTACCATATACAAATGCGCAACCTCTTGTATTTCCGTACAGCTTGTTTTTTTCTCATTTCTTTTTTTACCGGCTTAATGAATTTCTCCACGTATTTGTTTCTTTGCTTGGAAACCAATTTGTAGTCTCTTCTTATGATAACTTGTTACGATGTTCACCTCTATATGCAACATATAGTTTTTAGGTAAATATTTTGTGCCCTATAGCTTCCTTTTATCCTTATTTTAAACCTTAAAAAACATTGTCACTCTGCTCTTCTCTAACCGGCGAAAAAAATTTTAAAATGCCTGATTTCTGGCTCGTGGATGGGTTTCCATGTCAATCCGCCCACTCACCTTTGAGCATATTCCAAGCTCGACAAAACATTGAATTTCTCGCACGATATCACTGCATTCAACAGTGCCAGTAAAACGTATGAAACGCGTGTTTAATTTATGACGACGCAGGTACTCTTTAAGAGTGCCCTTTATAGTCTCCATGACTAGTAGTTGCTATGATTCTCTAGAGAAGATGATGTTCACTAAACGCTTCAGCCTCACTCAACGGCAGTGTGGCCAATCCCCCATGTGGGTATGAGCCAAAATCTCCTAGGCGACAAGACAAGACAAGACTGTCATATGAGACCAGCAGTCAACAAGCCCTTTTTTCCTCTAAATTAGAAGTCTTTCCCAGCTGGCGTAGCAGCGGTGAGTGTAGAAGGGAGCGGAAGGTATTCAAAGTGCCTCGTGGTTGTTGTTGCCTCTGCCCAAATACCAGCGCTTTCTTTTCAAATAAGAAAACTATGTTTATACATATGTACATAGTTGCACAATCAGGTATTGACATTGGGATGTTTGCGACGTAACTCGAGACTATGCAGCCTTTAAGTCACCCGTGTGAGAGCAACGGCATTTCGCAAATACGCTCACACAGGTTTGTGGCACCGTCCATCTTAAGTAGCTTAGGATGTTCACATTTCTGCCCATTCAATCCGAATTAACCCACAGCAGCTTGCCGAAGCTTACTGAAGTGGTAAAACATGTGATCCATATGATCTAAAGAAAAACACAGATGTCCTACTGCATTCAGCATTAAATTAAAATAATACCTACGCATTCAACGTACACAAAATAAAATGAACCGCGACAAGACGAAGAAAGAACAAAGTACTCCAGCAGCGATTCGAGCGCATAAATGAGCAAACGGTAAAGGGACGGCGATAGACACCGGCGAATGAGGGGTATAGCGTCGTAAACAGAAAGCCATAAAAAAAACGTGTGCCGCATTTTTTAATAATTTCCCACTCGCGGTCATATGAGTGCGGTCCTATTGCAAAACGAACGGGACTAATTGGAGGTGTTGCCGATAATTCACAATCGCTAGCCCCAGATAACTTTAAGGCTCTTTACAATGTTATGTCCCAGAGTTGCGACATGAACGCTACTCGCAGCGCTACGGAGCACGAGATAAATAAAGAAATAAATAAATACACGCAGTAAAAAGAAAGGAAAAGAAAAAAAATAAGAAATACCAACAGGGCAGTTCACTGGTGCCACATTGAAGAGCGCAGCTTATCGTGTTATCTTCACACAAAATGATCACAGACACATTGCAGCATGACTTTTAGCCGCCAAGTTTCTCTCTGCACGTGACTCGAATAGCCGATAGTCGCCGTTACGTAACCGTGCCCCTCGGAGCACACAAAGGGCCGACACGGGAGCTCGCACTGGGGATCGCGGAAGAGAGCCACTGCGTGTGAGCGCTCGCCCTTGCGAGTTGTGGCACCAAGGTCGTTCGCCCAGTTGCGTGATTCAGTCGCGTAAAGCGTATCGGGCGTGACAGCGGGCAGCTGCGTGCCCATGCAGACGCGACATTTATCAGGCAAGTGTTGTATGAACAGCGGCCAATCCTACCTTTTGCGCAAGCCGCGATCGTCGACCGCCAGAGCAAGGGTCGCCTCGTATAAGCCAGCCTCTGCTAGGAGTCGCGTGAGAATTTGGCTTACGTACACGGAATTATTCGTACTGCGCGCAGTGGACGAGGCGAGGGAGTGTGCTACAAGAGGCAAGAGGCTGCACCTGAAAATGGTTTCCTCCTTCAGCCTGTAAAACGCTGACGTCAACAAATTTTGATCAGTTCTTTTTGCACACATATGGGCCGGTTGTGCGTTGCAGGATGTCGTGTCACATCCTCCCTCCTGCGTGCAAAAATGTGACCCCGGTTTTATTTCTTTTTGAAGCCAGCATGTCCGCTTCTGTTTCGTAAATTCAACACTCGACCTTCCACGGTTGCCAGGTTTCGCGAGATCGAACCCCGGCACCACGTTTTCAGTAGAGGCTCGTGTACATTCATTTAGGTGCATGTTAAAGAACCTCCAGAGGTCGAAATTTCTGGAGGCCTTCACTACAGCGTCTCTCATTACGTGGTTCTGGTACGCTGAAGCTAACGATTATTGCGTTATTATTAGACATTAAGCTCCAACAAAGCCTCCAACTGCGTTGTCTGAGATGACAACAACTACAAGAATTCGAATTAGCTCGTTTTTCTGGGCCTAGAGGGTGCCGTTACTCGTGGCTACAACTCTCTTCTTAAACGAAGTAGTGTTGAAGGAACACAGAAAGACGCAATCCGAATAGGAACTAGAAGGAAGATGTTCAAGCACGGTGCCAATTGAGTGTGTTGTCGCATAAGGGTTGCCTTTAGTGCACGCTTATTAAACTTGGCCCACCGATTGTTATGACTGAACGGCGTTATTAGAAACCACCGAAAGGAAAGTGTCACTCAGACCGATGTAGCTAAACGATGTAGACATGGCAGCTAACGCTGCACATCACGAAGAAAATAGACAACATTTGGATAGTTTAGCGCTATTTCATAGAGATTCAGCGATTGCTTGTATACATGCATTGATTCGTCCAGCAGTAATAATATCTTTATTTCAAAATCTACAGTTGTGCTTTCAAAATTGGGTGCTATTTCTGTATATAATCAGTCATTGCTGGTTTTAGCAGAAGTCACCATTTCTGATTTGGTTAAGGAATTCATTCTCACTCAGCTTTCAAATTCAAATTGAGTGAATGACGTCCCAATGACGTCCACAACTGCGCGCGATAAAACATTGACTTGTTTGCTCAGTTGGCTTTGGTGTATATTTTCGCTGAGAATTGCTGAATTGTGAAGGAAATTACCTTTTTTTGAACATTGATTGTTTAGCAAAAGGTTACTACACCCTGACCACTTGACGCTGAAATCTATATTACTAAGAGTTTCTAAAATATTTCGGCGAGAAAAATGAACGCTATAGTGGATGCTTAGGCGAATCGATACGACGTACCAGAAATCGGAACAGCAGGAAATGCGCATGAAGAAGGGTTCCTCTCCGTCCCTTTCCGGCTTCCAGCGTTGTGCTGTAGTCAAACGTTATAAAGGCTATCTTATACGCAAAGTGTGTGAGGCTTCAAGAGTGGCTACGCTAGACAGCGTGTTCGTTATCAGGCCTTTTATTGCATTAGCGGACATTAGCGGACGTTTGGCTGTTTCCAATCCAAACGTTCATTCTTGGTCACGCTGTACACTAATAATGTTGATGGGGCTGTCATTTAACATTGCCATATCGTTTTCATTATTCCTTTTTTCTAACGTAGGCTGTAGAAGTTGTGACGTATAAACCTTGTTGTGAGTGCCTCTATATATTATGTCCTCTGGCTTTAGCGCGGTTTTCAATGTCGAGAATACAGCAATTAGCAGAATATATATTTTACAATTGCGCTTTTCTGGTGCTGTGATGTGATGCCGTCTCAGAGCAGCGTCGCCATTTACGTCTGTAAATATCAACGGTTACTACGTCATAGAAAGTTTCGTCATTCCCGCTCTCAGTTATCTTTTGAATTCCAATGACATTTCGTTTCTTTAACGTATGAATGCTATGAATAGACAAACAAGAAATGGCCTCACTGGCAGACTCACAGTGGTTTGTGCCGATCGCGAAGCCCCTGTTCATGGATGAATTCCAGACCTGCGCCCAGGCGGCCGGCGGCATGAGCAGCAGGAGCAGCGTCAGCAGGTGCGCCATCATCCGCCACATCCTCGCCGATGTTGTGGTGTCACTGTGGCACGCTATTGACTCTACCATAGCGCCGGCACACGCGGCGAGTGATGCTCCTTGACACCGAAGAAAGTAAAGAAGAGCGAGGGGAAGGAGGAGGCAGCAACCGCGAAAACCGGATGGACACCTCGACCGACGCTTTCCCTATCGTCGGTCACACACTCTTGTATTTTTGTTCGACTCACCCTTCTCGTTACTACGTAAGGAGTCGGTTATCTCGTAGCCCCCCTTGGGTTCGATGACGTGACCGCACAGTCAGCAAAGCCGACAGACCACGAGCGTTCTGCCGGAGTCGTCGACCGACGCCGTGACACGAGAGGCGAATTGACCCCCCCCCCTTCCCCCTTGAGCATCCTTTGCACCCGGATCATTGCGCACCCCAGACAAGAAGAAAGAAAAATGCGATTTCGGCCAGGCGGCGATGGGGAGTATTCAAAAGTGACCAAGTGAGCGTCGTGGCGGGACCGCATCATTATGCCTCCGAGAACCTACACGCTGTGCTGAGGACGCGGTCAATGTCAGTGCACGGAAAATGCTCTACGCGCGCTCTTCACGAGAAAAAAAAATATAAAGGTAACAGTGTCCGCTCAAACCACAACAAAAGTGGTACTTCACCTCACGTTCCGGTCTACACTATACTGTTTTATTTTCTGTTTCAGTGAGCCTGCTGGGTAAGGCGTTCCACTCTTATAGCCAGGCAGTAATCTGTTTCATTGTACATTGCAGTCAACAGGTGAAACAATGCTATTGACCATCGCACAGACAGCGTAATCAACTTATTATTTTGTGTCATAGTACTTAAACATCTAATTCATCCGCCGCGGTGGTGTCCCGGTTATTGTATTCGCCCGATGATCGGAAGGTCACGGGTTTGATTCCAGCCTCGGCGGTCGCATCTCGGTGGCGGTGACATGCTAAAGACCCGTGTGCTGTGTCATGTCAGTGCACGTTAAAGAAAGAACATTGCAGATGGTCGAAATTTCTAAAGCCCCCCCGTTCCCCTGCTAAGAAACCACAGCATAATTCTGAAACAAAGGCCCGAACAATTGTTGTGCCTAATACATTTGGCATCGTTTCAGCCTTCCATCCTCCACTTTACTGCTTTATTGTTTAGATTTTTTCCTATGTTATATTATACCTATCCTTGTTTGAAGCGACAGGTCGAATATTTTTCGCTCCTCGTCGCACAAACAATCAGGAATTTGAACTGTTCTCGAAACATTTGATAGATTTTACCGTGTCGCCGAGCCACTAGCTAATCTTACAGAATCGGACTTCGAGTTCAAGTGAAAAACACCATATGTGGAAGCATTCCAAGAACTGAAGCGATGCTTGCGGTCACCGCCGATACCCGCCAATTCCGCCCGCGCCACTGCGTCAACAATCTCAGGAAAACGGCCCTAAAGAAGCGTAGAGGAATGATCTTCCGGACTACAATAAACTGGCCAACTCATCATTAGTAAGTATGCATGACCAAGTTGTACGAGGCTCTACGATAGCGTCCCATCCCTCGGAAGCGTGTTTTGTTCTCTCTTGAGTCCAGGTGTAACTCAAGAAGTTAATGTTAGCCGTGCCCTCCGGCAGCATACCAGGGACGCTCGCGATTGCGAGACTTTGGTGGCGAAACCATTGCTAGTAAAAATAAAACTGTGTTCTCACACCAGTCACCCTCTTCGTATAAAAAAAGACCAGCCTATGAAACATCTATTTCGGAAGCAGAAGTATGTATGGAGAGTCACTTATGTCCCTATTCAGATAGGTTGGCGCCCAGTTCTTTCCGAACGAGTGGTGGAAGGATTTCATTTTTTTACCCTCAAGACCTTAGTATTACAGATAGGAGTGGATGCCAATGCATAAGAAAGTAAAACAAAAAAGTAAACTAAGGTGGTTAGTTTACACAAAGAATATTTGGTCAATTAAGTCCGGGAGTAATAATGTCCGAAATGTTCAAGCGAAACTTCCATAGCCTGGAGTGGTCCTGGATAGCATCACATGGTATAAAAACAGGGGCCTTGTTTAGGAACACAGGGGGTGTCGTACTCGTAGAGACGTTATGAAAAAAAGGCCGTCAAGATTGTCGACATCTTCATTCGCTCGCACTGCGCCTCTCGAGTAAATTAGTGACTTTCAGTGTCGTCGCTGGCGGGCAGGTAGGCCCAGCTGCGGACGTGGCATTACCCTCTCGCCAGAATGACTCGTCTCGATGCTCACCATGTAGCATTCTAGATACCCGCCTAGTAGCGATGCGTAAGTGAGCTATAACGGATGCTTACATGACTGAGAATTGTACGGTTTCATGCGGACCACGTGCAGAGTTCCAGGCAGATGCTGACTCCGTTTTTAACAAGAGTAGGCGTCGGCCATGGCTTCGTACGTCATTCGGCTAAGACTGCGCAAAGCCTTGTAGGGTCTAAAGTATCGGCGTAGGAGTTTCTTCTACAGGCCTCGCCGTCTTACAGGGAATGAAACCAAGACTATTTTACCTCAGTTATAAGTGACAATTCGATGGCTAAGATTGTACCGTCCAGCGTAAAGTTGTTGCTGGTTGATTATTCTGACGCGGGCTAGCTGCCTTGCGTCCTCGGCATGCTCAGTGAAAGCTACGCATCTGTCTCTGAATCATCCCAGTTATGAGGGAGCATAGCGTCAAGCATCATAGTCACTTCTCGGCCGTGAATTAGTTTGAACGGCGTCATTTTCATGGTTGTCTGGCGTGCCATATTATACGCGAATGTGATGTACGGCAAGGTTCAGTCCCAATCCTTGTGTTCCACGTCGACGTGCATGGAAAGCATGTCAGTGATTGTCGTTTTGAGTAGTTCCTTAAGCCCATTTGTTTGTGGTATGTATGCTGTCTTTTTGCTATGCGTTGTACCACCGAGCGTAAGCACAGTTCACTAAATTTCGGCTTTAAATGTTACAGTTTTGTCTGTTATGGCGACCGCTGGAGCACCATGAAGAATGAAGAACCTGGCTGCTTCAGCTGCTGTGCCACTCGGAAAAGCCTTGGTCTCCACGTACCGGATGAAGTGGTCCGTCACCACCATTACCCATTTGTTGCCGCTGTCCCATGTTGGAAATGGATTCAGCAGATTTATTCCAATTTGAGGGAATGAAGCAACTGTGGCGCGACGGTTGCTTTATTCTTGAGAGGTTTTGGGAAAGAATAAGTTTTGAGAGCATCTGGTAGGGCAGTGCATTATTACAATCTTATGAACAAGATCAATGCGAGAGGAAATGTAAAAAGGGGATGATATAAACTTATTACGCAGGTAGGAATTGTAAATTATGACTTAATAAATAAAGCAAGGTGAAAAAACGTCGTGATTACAGGGGAGGATGGAGTTTTTAATGGAAGTTAGATTTGATGTTCGGTTGTAATGCTATATATATGAAACGCGCGGAATCCCTTTGAATTACCTCAAGCGATTGAATATGGGTTACTGAGTGCGGGTTCGAGATGGGTGATGCATTTTACTCCTGATGAGCGTTTTATACAGGAATAATATTAATAAGGACAGAGCGGAAGAGCGGAAGAGATGTAAGTACCAAAAAAGTGTCCAGAAAGTGTCGTGACACCTGTCAAACAAATTGCTTTAAAGAGGTCCTGAAACACTTTTTCAAGTAACTATAAAATGAATTCACTGGAAGAGCTTTTTGCTTCACGAATTCAAAGCCGCAAAAATTTTAAGAATCCGTCCAGTGCGAGTGGAGCTACAAAGGTTTGTCGCATGCTGCAATTGCATTATCTCTTCTCTCGTCCCGACGAAAGCACTGGAAACTAAGCAGGGAAGGGTGGCAGGGCAAAGAAACTACCGTGCCTCGTGACCTTGAGCACTTTTTTTCCTTTGAATTCGCGGCTTTTTCAGTGTGATCGCGCGCGCATGGATGGATGGATGGATGTATCCGGCTGGGCCCTTTAGATCGGGTGGAGGCTCACGCCACCTAGCCATAATGTACTATCACTGTGTGTTTAAGGGTGGAATTTCGCTCGCGCCTCAATTGTAGCTACCAATCAGTTAGCCTTCTCCTAATTATTTCTACCCATTTAAAGTCTATTTTGCCTTCACTGTCCCTAAACACCAACGCTTTAAAAAATTTGGCGTCAATATCTTCGACTATAGGTGGAGCCCTTAACAGAACATTATCAAATGTTCAGCCGTTTCCTCCTCCTCTCGACATGAACTCTATACCGTGTCTGTGCCTTCGTATTCTGCTCGGTACGTCTTGGTTCGCAATACTCCCGTTTTAGCCTCGAAGAGCTGAGAATTACCCCGAGAATCATCGTAGATCATGTCCCTTGAAATTTCCTGCTTAAAAGTTCGGTAAGTCTCCAGTGATAATTTCGTAAACATTCCCACTTTCCACATGTCCCTCTGTGTTTCCTTTACCTTCTTAACCGATGTTTCCTTTTGGCTTGGTATTCTGCTGTTGTCTGAATACTTGCTTGACAGTTTTCAAGTTCGGTTCCTCAATTTAGTATCAACATTCTTCATGTAAAAGTAGCTGAAAACTTTCCTAGCCCAACGCTCCTCTCCCATTTTTTCAACCGCTCCTCAATTTCTACCTTGCCGGTAGCTTTCCTACATTCAAACGATGTCCAGTCCATGCCACCCTGTATCTCCTGATTTGGGATATTCCCGTGTGCTCCCAAAGCAAGTCTACCTATGCCACATTGTTTAATTACAATCTGGCTTAAAATTCTGATTTCATTCACAAGACTGCGTTGCCGAACGTCAAACCTGGGACCATGGCACCTATCCAAATTCCTCTCACAACATCATACCTGTTGTAGTTCCACAGTTCTCTATTTTTTATTACAGCTGCATTCCTGGTGCCCTTAGTCATTACGTATCTTTCGTGCTCCCTTAGGTACCCAGCCCCGTTATTTATCCATACGCCCAAATATTTGAATTTATCCACTATTTCTGGCGTGACTTCCTGCATCTTATGCTCAATGTCTTTGTCATCATTAAAAATCATGATTTCCGTTTTTTCCTCGCTGAACTTCAAAATTATCCTATCTCCTTCATAACCATAGATATCTATCAATCACTGCAGATCTTTCTTGCTGTCGGCTAATAATGCTATATTATCTGCATACATCTATGATGGTAATGACTGTTCAATGTGTTTTTCTTGCATGGCAAAAGAGTGGCTGAATCCGAGTCGACTCTCCTCTAATTTGGATTATAGTCCCTGTATATACAGCATAAATAACAAAGGTGACAAGGGACATCCCTGTCGAAGCACGCGTTGTATTTCTAAATGTTCGAATACCTGTTCTTCCCATTTTATAACTACCTCGTTACTTTTAGAGATATCTTTTAGAAGATTAGTTATACCATCTTTCACATCTAGGGTGTCCAGAATTCCCCACAAGTCTTCTTGAATCACGCTATCGTAAGCTTTCTTGATATCTAGAAATGCCGGTCAAGGGGGCCTGTGTTTTTTTTTTTGCTATTTCAATACACTGTATCAATGAAAACAGATTGTCCTCCAACCTCCTTCGTTTACGGAACCCACGTTGTAGTTCTCCCAGCACTCCCCCATTCTCCCCCCATGTCTGTAGTCTCTCCTTTACTATCTGCATTACCAGCCTGTAAACTACTGATGTCAATGTTATAGACGGTAGTTGTTTGTATCGGCTTTGTCACCCTTTCCTTTATAGATCATGCCCATTCTACTTAGTTTCCACCAATTGGGAGCGTCACCATCCATTAGTGCTTTGCTCACTGCCTTTCTTAATGTTTGCTTAGAGTTTGGTCCTTGCAAGCGTGGACAAGTAGCGGCCTCCCGCGGCTATCTCGGTAAATTGATTTTTCGGCCACAGACGCACAGACGATTTTTCGCTCACAACCAACAGGGCCGACGCCGGCGACGGGTTTTCTGCGACACGAGCTTTCTAATGCTATCGCGTTAAAACGAGCCCATTCGGCGAAATAGCACGCGGTGGTCCTATCTACTGTGTGCTCGTTTGTGTGCGTGCGTGTGTATGTAACAAAACATATGAATAAGTATGCACTTAGCGGTTGAAGGGTTCACTAGGAGCCGGATTTCGCAATCGCGTTCAACTCTTAAAGGTGAAGCTCAAGGTTCCCCAATTTCTTTTTTTTTTACCTTACCATAAAATAAACAAGCTTCTTTAGAGGCATTCAGAGCAGATGAATATAAAAAAATATATCATAGCTACAGATGTCTCACATTTCGAACAAAACTCCGGCGTCGGTATTTTTTCCGGCACTTCCAGTTGTTCGTTATCATTAGGACTTTCCGATTTCTTATCAGTTTCTTTATCGGAATGGCATTACGAAAGCTCAACCTATCAACTTCAAGTGTGGCCATTGTTACAGATACTTTATCTGTGTCTTCGGCAATCGCTAAAAATAGCACTTTTCAATCGATTGTCACTGCCTTTGAGATGTAAATCCTTAGATATTATTATTATTATTATTATTATTATTATTATTATTATTATTATTATTATTATTATTATTATTATTATTATAAATCATGTTGTAACAACACCGCTGCAAGGGTGGAAAACTTATTATTTCAATGAATGTTATAATGACACCCTTACTTTTCATTTTCTGTTCCCTACCCACGTAACTCTAATGATATTAAACTGGGTACCGAGCCGCGATGAAATGAAAATGAAAGGAAATGACAAAATAGCAAACGCTCCAGTGAAAGGCGCTCTAAGTGGTTCGATATTCTGAATTATTCTGACAACAGTTTTCATGATTCGTAACAGCTTCAGAAGTTGAGCAATAAATTGACACTGTGAAGTCGTTGATCCCTCACTTTAACGAGTATTGGCACCTGTTGTTCTCTTGGCGTGGGAATTTGTTTAACATCGAAAACGGTACAGTTACCTTGATAAAATTACGTGCTCGTGTTCCGACATTCAACTGCTATAGGAAAAGAACTGGTCTGGCTCCTTCCCCTCTCTGCTAGTTTTGTAACAAGGACAAAACAACTGAAAATGGTTTCAGGAAAAACATTCTGATGATGGTAGGAGGGTTTCACGTCAAAAAGCCATAACATGATTACGAAAAACGACGCAGTGGGAGGGCTCCAGAAATTTAGACATCTGCGGTTTTTCACCGTGCACCCAAATCTGAGCACATAGGCCTACAGCATTTTTGCTTTCATCGGAAATGCAGCCACCACAGCCGGGATTCGATACCGCGATCTGCGGGTCAGCAGCCGAGTACCTTAGCCACTAGACCACCAAGGCGGGGCTGTACTTGAGCAACTACTAAAAAAAAACACACATCTACTTTAAGGCAGCGTTATTAATTGCTATGGTGAATCTGCGCCCGAAAATGTAGTGCCAAAATTTATCGGCCATGCTTCACAATCACCACTTGTAGACTCCCTTTAAACAGGTTTCAATGCCACTATATTTAGCTGATAGCTTTACCGTTGTTTTACGCACCTTGATGGTGTAGTGGCAATTGTGCTAGAGTGGTTACCCAAACGTCATCGAATTCCGGCCGCGGTGATTTCGATGGACGCGACATACTACAGGCCCACCTGCGTATACCTGAGTGCACGTTCAGCAGAACTGGGTGGACGAAATTTCCACGGCGTTTGAGGGGCGTTCCTCATAACCAAATCTTGGTTTCGGGACATGAAACTCCAATTTTTTTTAAAACCAAGTAGTTTAACGAATTAACAAACAGTGCTACATGAAACGTATACCATAGAATTGGCTCGGTGCACTTGACGACTTTTGACCTTATTATTACTACACGTCAAGAGACTCAAATATATAAAAACTTCCTTATTATCCTGAGCTTGTGCGGCCCATATCTCTAACGAAATATCCCCTACACATCAGTGATAAACTTTTGCAAGCGTAAGTTCGCGAACAAAAAAAAATTGACAACTTGTGTGTAGCGTGTGATTTTAACCAAAACAAATTATAACAATCGCTAAAGTGGCCAAACATTCTGATGCTACCTGCGCCTAGCAGTGGTTACACTTTTTCTGGTCTCCCCTTCCGAAGTTCCACTGAAGTACGGGACGGAGCCTTTTTTATGGCTATTGTTCGTTTCTTGTCATCACTTCTATGTTTTTTTTTCACGTGCAGCCACTCCACCCTTTGATGATCATTATGATAAGGCATATGTATGGCTCACACACACTTTTCGGGACTGGCCAAGAAACGCCTTATTTTTTAAAAGTGATCACAAGAATTGAATTAATAATATTTATATCATAAATATAAATATATAACTAAATACTGACTCTAATTTAGATACCTCAGGTCAACACCACCTTGATTAATTAAAAAAATTCTACCGTGGAATGGAGTTCTCAGTGACAATGACGATGACGGATTTCCATGAATAGAATGTTTGAAATGACGAAATCCAATATATTTCGAATAAATTCTGCTTTGAGAATGTTTCCAATCATACCGCCGCGGTGCTCTAGTGGCGAAGGTACTGGGCTGCTGACCCGCAAATCGTGGTATCGAAACCCGGCTGCGGCGACTGCATTTTCGATGGAGGCGAAAACGCTGTAGGCTTATGTGCTCAAATTTGGGTGCACGTTAAAAAACCCCAAGGGGACAAAAATTTGAGCCCTCCACTACACCGTCTCTCGTAATCATATGATGGCTTGTTGACCTGAAACGCCAAATATCATCCTCAGAATTTTTTCCTTAGTAAATTGAAGCGAATGCATGATAAGAAAAATTGGCAGATCCCACGTACAGTGCGAATCGATGATATGCGAAACATGGATGAGAAATATTGATATGTCACTTTAACATTAGCATGACTTTACGAGATGGAGGTAAATTATGCCGTGCATGACTTCCGTGTCATGATTATTGTGTTTGGATGTGTTGTTTACCTTCATGATCTATTCAAGTCACGAAATACCAAATTTAGTATACGTGGAGCTAGCGAAACAGCCGCGAGCACGCTATGAGTGAGGTATGTTGTTTTGTTATTACATGAAACGTGTGTCAGGATTATCATGTTTGCACGAGTCATAATCATCCATTAACGTCACCCATTGACGTAACGTAACACCAAATTTGGTATATGTGGTGCTAGCCAAACGGCCGCGAGCGCATCATGAAGGGCCCACTATACTCCAATGTAGTGTTGACGCAGGCGCACGCTGGGCACAGTGACGCAACGTTAGCAAAACGCGAGCACTCAGTAGTCTGACACCAGGCGCGACAAGCATCCGTCGGCGTGGCACGGCGGCGACCGGCGCGAAATTCGACATGCTGCATTTCACGCCGATGCCATAGAGTAACATTGATCTGCGCTGATGTGTTACCCAGACAACACTGAGTCTCCCTTTTTTCGTGACGGGGGTACGCTGGACGTGCTGAAACGCGCATGCGTGAAAGCAACGCAGCGCGGTGCGCGCCTGCGAGTATATGGCAGGACCGGCGCCTGGCGTGACAACGCCGGCATGACGCAAAGAAATGAACGACGGTGAGCACGCGCACCGCGTCATGTCGAAATGTATTGGCGCCTTGACAGTGGCACGTAGTCATGTCCGAACATGACACGCATCACATGATTATTGAGTTTGCACCAGTCACATACCTTCGTCAATCATTGACGTCTTGTAATACCAAATTTGGCATATGTGAAGCTAGCGAAACTGCCGCAAGTACATCATCAGTGGGGCATGTTGTAATGTTGTTACATGACATGCATGTCGTTTTTATCGTGTTTGGATGTGTCAGTTGCCTGTGTTGTCCGCTCGCGTCACGCAATACCGAGTTTGGTACATGCGAAGCTAGAGAAAACGGCCGCGAACGCATCATGAGCGTAGCATGTAGTCATGTTACATGAAACGCATATCAATTTTATCATGTTTGCACCAGTATCATGCCTTCATCATCCATTCACGTTCGGTAATACCGAATTTGGTATAAGTGAAGCTAGCAAAACAGCCGCCAGTGCATCCTGAGCGTGGCATGTAGTCGTGTTGTTACATGGACACGCATGTCATTTTTCATGTTAGGGTTTGTCGCTTGTGTTCGCCATGCATTTATGCCATACCATACCAGTTTCGCAACATGCCCCGTGAACGAAACCACCGCAAGAGCTTGAGGACCACGAAATGTAAATTATGACATTCATGACATACATGATATGATTTTTATGCTATGACTCGTCGAATATGTTATTCATACAGTCATGTTATGCCATACGAAGTTTGGTATCGATACAAATATCGAAACGGCCAGGAGAGTTAAAAGTCGTAGCCGGCTAGACAGACAGATAGATAGATAGATAGATAGATAGATAGATAGATAGATAGATAGATAGATAGATAGATAGATAGATAGATAGATAGATAGATAGATAGATAGATAGATAGATAGATAGATAGATAGATAGATAGATAGATAGATACGCCTAATGTCGCTGAAGTTCGCTAAGAAATGCTTTGCATTTAAAATAATTTTCAGTTGTTTTATCCTAGCTACAAAACTACCAAAAAGGGTAAGCAGCCAGACCAGCTCTGTGCTTATAGTAGTTCAGTTTTGGAACGCGAGCGCGTAATTTAATGAAAGTGGCTGTGCCGCTTTTCTTGTTGAATGAGATTCCTACGCCATGGCAACACGAGGTGTATATTCGTTGAGGTGATAGGTGAATGACTTAACAGTGCCAAGTTAATAGCTCACTTTCTCAATATCTCAGTAATAATAAAGGTGGTTGTCATAATAATTTAGAATATCAGGCCACTGAGAGCGCCTTTTGCTAGAGCATTCACTTTTTCGTCGTTTTCGTCTATTTGCGTCTCTTCGTGGCACGGTACCCAGTTCAATCTGATTAGAGTTAGGTGGGTATATCTGATATTTGTAGCTCCGTTGAATGCAGCTCTGACATTTTGATATATATCTGCTCCTCTGCAAAAGCTAGTACACTATATGGTAAGGTGAAATTTCCGCAATATTGAGATGTATGTCATTAAAAACGTTTTTCAAGTTCTGTGCTTCATTACCGATGCAAGAAACTTCTGCCAATTCAACATCTGATGATCTAACAAGTGCGTCTACGAAGCCCACACATGCTGTAGGAAACCGAGATACATGACCGAGAAAACAACTCTGACTGATGTATGCAAAAAATAATTTTAGTTTGAAGCGATTTCCATATTATAGGAGTGATTGCACAGTTAGCATCCTAAATCTGCACAAAAAAGAGGACAACCTCGCTGATAAGCACAGGACATTAGTGGCTGTGACATTCGGTAATCCAAGAAACAAATTTGGGCCTCCCTTTCCAAGAGTGCAAGGGGATGCCCTTTATAAGCCGGTGCACCCAAATATGAAACACATCCGAATTCTAATACGGGGATAAACTGCTCGTGTCCAGAAAAGCTGCATGAATGTAGATTTTGTAAAACATATTTAGTGTGTCTTTTAGTATACATGATCGGCTGAGCCGCAGCCTTCAAAAGACTCCCAGTGCCCGTACTGCTTTCTTGGTTGTACGCCAAAGGAGGTGCTTATTATAAGTCATTCCGAGATATATCATCATCATCATCATCATCATCATCATCATCATCATCATCATCATCATCATCATCATCAGCCTGACTACGTCCACTGCAGGACAAAGGCCTCTCCCATGTTCCGCCAGTTAACCCGGTCCTGTGCCTGCTGCTGCCAATTTATACCCGCAAACTTCTTAATCTCATCTGCCCACCTAACCTTCTGTCTCCCCCAAACCCGCTTGCCTTCTCTGAGAATCCAGTCAGTTACCCTTAACGACCAGCGGTTATCCTGTCTACGCGCTACATACCCGGCCCATGTCCATTTCTTCTTCTTGATTTCAGCTATGCTATCCTTAACCCCCGTTTGTTCCCTAATCCACTCTGCTCTCTTCTTGTCTCTTAAGGTTACACCTACCATTTTTCTCCTAGATATATATACCGAGTCAAACTGTGGTATGTTTCGCAGGTTGAGAGTTGTTGTATCGAACGGTGAAACTATATTTGCACGCTTTGACATATTAAGGCATAAATGCATAGCGTGCAAGCAATTTGAAGGGCTCACTTACACGTTTGTAAGCGAATATATAGCGAATGTGTATCACTGTCTCATGCGAAAAATTGCTATATCTTCGGCATATACTTATGCGTATACTTCATACAAATGGGAATAGTGCTTAGAAGTATGATAAAAAGAAGAAGCGAGGTGAATGCTCTCTCAGGAACTCTTCGTCATCTGTAATGTATATATAAAAATTGACATTTTAGTGAACAATAAAACTCCTTCCCCAGTTGAAAACCCCCATAAACCACGACAACACATTATTAGAGGTATCATTAAATTTCAATTAAACAAAGATAATTTTATGTTCTTCTCTGTCATAAGCTTTTGACCGAGAAGAATATTGTCACTTTCTCTCTCTATCTCTTTGCTCGCGCGGGTAGGAACGACAGTGTGCGGAGCACGCGAAGCCGACAACGTCGATAGGCTGACACGGGCGCGCTTGATCACAGGTATGTCTAGAAAGCTGTCAATTGATTGCCAGTCATTGTCATCGAGATAACGCCGACAAACCGCGCTCTGTTATCGGTGCACTGAAGTGAAGTGACAGTCTGAGGGTATGTGCACCATTTTTTATTTTTTTAATTCGATAGCAATTAAATGGACACTCTCGGCTGGAGTTTGCCGCTGGCGTCGCCGTCACTCACCGTATATGTATACTTATCAATATATAAGAAAACTTGAGAAAGGAAAAAAATCCAGAAAAATACTCCGATGCCCACAATCGAACTTCGGATAACTGAGACAGGAGTGCGAGGCGTTATGCCCTGAGCTACGCAGTAGCACGTTCTAGAATGTTCAAACAGCAAGCTATTTATATCTACCACTTATTGCAGGTGCCAGGCATCTCGGGGGAGGGTGGTGGGAACTATTGTGTTTTCCGCATTACCAGCAAGATGGCGCAATGAGCGCGCATCGTCACATAGGCGTGACGCGATGGCGCACACTCATCTCCTGCGCGTACTTTGCCCCACGTAGAGAAAAAGGGGTGGATGCTCGTTCACGCGCCGTTATCTTACAGCGGGGAGGATTGTGCGTTTTGGCTAGCCTTTGGGTATTGCCGGAACGATTCCGTTGTAGTTACTTGGTGCAGAAAAAGTCACTGCAATTCTTGCGCAGTTTCCGTTTGCCAAAAGAGCGGGCTTTTCAGACACAGCAAATTCACAAGTGAGAAGTTTATTCACGTTCATTTTTACCTGTGAATACGTTTCGTGCGTTATTTGTGCGTGAGAAACGCCGGGCATGTTTCGATCTGCTTGCCTTTCTGCTGGTGATCTTCCAACTTGTACTATCGCGTTCCTTGCTTCACCTTTGCGGAAAAGCTCTGACGTTTTTGCGTCACTGCATACGTCCTCGCGGGACTTTTGAATTCTTTAGGGTCTATACGCCACGTGCTGTCAATCACGCGAACTAAAGCTCTGGTGTCTAGAAAAGCTGGATATAAAGCCGTCTACGACACCCGCGCATCAACCTTGTCGCAGACGCACACAAAGCGGTACGAATACATTAGATCTGTATAAAGTCACATTGTGTCATTGTAACTGCTTCTTTTTATTTTCAAAAATATTCGTAAAACTCGGAACAAACGTGGCACAAAATAGGTACAGGAACTCCTGCAAAAGCGGAACAATAACCCCAGGCACAAGTCTCTAAAAAGGCTGCCGGCATCACTATCAATTTTCAGCGTTGCTGTACAAAAAAAAAGCAAGTCTATGTTCAGGGTCTTTAAAATAGAAAAATACTTCTTATAAAACAACTATGGGATTTTGAGAGTAACTACTGCAGCTTCAAATAGTGCAAAGAGTAATCTTTCAGTTGCGTTGGAAAAAACTGGGTCGAAAGAATTCAATTGTCGGTCCCTTTACAGAACTCCTGCATGGTGGTGTAAGTTTTCAGAGCCCTCTACTACAGTGTTTCTCATAATCATTTCGTGGTTTCGGGACGTTAAACTCCTCATATCAATAAATTGCGCGAACGATTGGTCCGCATTATGCAAGAATAAAGTTTTGCATGTTAGTTCAATCACCAATGAAACTAAACATTTAAAAACTACTTTTCATGTTACTTAAAAGTAACTTTCATTACCGCATTTTTGCAGAAACGTCTATTGAACCCTCAAGATTACATGCTGCAGTATTCCAAATGACAATTTTCATGCAAATATATGTGGTGTAAATGAGTCTGTGCTCTTATAGCTGTGGCATAAAATGAATAATATCATGAAAGAGCTTGTTTTGCCTCTCGGTGAGATAAAGGTTGCGAATTTGTGTCAAGCAACTTGTGCTAGGTTTGAATTAGTCATAGCTAACAAATCAATGGGTATTACTGAAGTCGATCGAATGAGCCTATGAGTCGGATTCGATCTGCTTAGTCATCATATTGTTACGGATGTGATGGGTTTATTTACAATGAAAAATGTCAGCGCTCTACCGTCACTGCCAAATCACCATCGCTCGAGTGCGTCCGATCTCTTCTTCTTCCTCGCTCTTTCAGTCCGCGTTACATTTCCCTCCGGGCCAGACGAAGCTCACCGAGCGAGTAGAAGCGATCGGTTGTTGTAGGGCTTTAATCGGGCAATGTGCACAATTTGCGTCTTGCGCGAACGCCGGTTCTGAGCTGTCACTCTCGCGACAGCGTAAGTGATGTCACTTAAGCACTGAGTAATCACAAACGGTCCTGAGTACTTAGAAAGAAACTTCTGGCAAAGTCCCTTTTTTCGAACAGGCGTCCACAGCCAGACCAAATCACCTGTAGCGAAAGTCACGGGCGGGTGTTTTGCGTCGAAACGGTCTTTCGCGCGAGCGTGGGCGGAAAGAGTTCGGAGCCGAGCAAGTCGACGAGCTTCTTCGGCGCGACACAAAGTCTGCGCGACACTGGCATTTTCGTTCGTCGAAAATGGAAGTATGGTGTCAAGGAAACTTTGCGGATGACAAGCATAGAGAAGAAAGAAAGGCGTATAACCTGTGACTTCGTGTTTCGCGGTATTAAAGGCGTATGTAACAAAAGGTAATACGGCATCCAAGTTCTTGTGATCCGCTGCGACGTACATTGAAAGCATGTTGATGATGGTACGATTGGTGCGCTCAGTGAGGCCGTTGGTCTGAGGGTGGTATGGCGTGGAATGGCGATACTGACACCCACAAAGCCGTAGCAACTCTTCGACAACGTCAGCGTTAAACTGACGGCCGCGACCACTTATCACCACATGAGGGGCCCCGTGACGAAGTATGATCGAGTGTAGAAAAAACCATGACACATCAGATGATGCGGCTGAAGCAACCGCCATCGTTTCAGTATACCGCGTCAGGTAATCTACGCACACAATAATCCAGCGGCGGCCGGTGGTAGACTTGGGTAAAGGGCCCAGTAAATCTATGCTGACTTTTTCGAATGGTGATGTCGGTGGCTTAACCGGCTGCAGTGGGCCGGCCGATGGTGTGGTAGGTTGTTTGTGGCGTTGGCAGACATCCCAACTTGCGACGTAGTGCTTGGTGGTCTTCCAGAGTCGAGGCCAGTAAAAACGTTGTCGGATACGGTGAAGCGTGATGGCGGTGCAGGCGACCGTCTGGGACAGAGGCGCGAAATATGCCCTGGGAGACCACATGTGTAGCAAACGGGGACTTGTCGACTTACGTTAGCCGGAGCAGAGGTGGCAGAAGTACGCGGAGACGGGTCGTGCTCCGCAGGAACATTTTGTGATGAAGCATAGTAATCTTCTGGTAGAGGCCTGGTTGACGACGGTCGGGGGTCCGCAGCGGCACGTCGAGATGATGACATCCGGTGGTGGCCATGACCCGTCGGGGAAAACGGAAGCCGCGGGGTGAAATCTGCAGTTTCTGTGCGTGGTCGGTTTTCGACGTGACGCTCTCGCATCCAGTAGGGAGGTGCTTCGGGGCACGCGGCGAACGAGCATTGGTGGTGAACGTCACCTGCTTGAAGTCGTACGAGCTCTTCTCGAACTACCCGACGTACGAGGTAGGAAATGTCTTCGCAGGTGGCGACGTCCATACTTGCGACAGTGGGAACATTGTCCAAGCGCCCGAACTTGGGTAAAATTCTTCGGGTCTTCAACGCCTCGAATGCGCGACACTGCTGCCTGAAAATCCAAGGAGTGTTCAAGTTTTCTTTTGTTATCAAAAAATTGTACACGTCCTCGGCGATGCCTTTCAACAAATGACCGACTTTGTCTTCGTCAGACATATTTGCGTTGACAATTCCGCAAAGCTTCAACACTTCTTCAATGTAGCTTGTGCACGTCTCGCCGGGCAACTGAGCCCTACGTGACAGCGTTTGCTCAGCTTTCTTTTTCATGGAACTCGTGTCCCCAAAGCAGGCCTTCAGTTCCTTAACAAATATATTCCAAGTGGGGAGGACATGTTCATGGTTCTCAAACCAAAGCAAGGCTGTCCCGGCAAGGAAGAATACTACGTTCACGAGCTTCGCCGGTGCGCCCCATTCGTAGTAGCGGCTCACTCTCTCGAAGTGTTTTAGCCAAGCGTCTACGTCTTCGTCAGTTTTACCTGAGAAAATTCGTGGCTCAGGTGCCCAGTAGTCTGGTTGTCGAGGTCGACGGCCACCTTGTGCCGTGTCGGTGGCACTGGTGGATGCAGCAGCGTAGGACGTCGATGGGATTGCTGTGTCGTCGTTCATGCTGATGTTGTGCGGAGGTAGGCCAGCTAAGCGTCTGCTTCTTCGAAGAACTTCTACTGCGGGGTCCAGGATGGCAAGTTACCCAGCACCGCTCCACCGAAGCTGTTACGGATGTGATGGGTTTATTTACAATGAAAAATGTCAGCGCTCTACCGTCACTGCCGAATCACCATCGCTCGAGCGCGTCCGATCTCTTCTTCTCCCTCGCTCTTTCAGTCCGCGTTACAATATTGCTACGTAGCTGACATATCAGAGGTCAGAAGATGACAACGAGGAAGTGGTCTGTGGGTTGTGCGTGCTGTCCTTCCCTCTTAGTCGACGCTATACGCATCAGTTTTAATATAGATTCTAAATAGACATGCGTCGTGTCATTTTTACGTAAAAATATGTTTACTATTCTCACTCTACCTGACGGGCAGTGACACATCGTCCAATACAAAAGGCGCGAGGAATGGTGGAGTGATATTCGTTCGCTTACGTTTCCAGTTTTGTACACTGGCTAACTTTAATCAACTCGTTAAATCAACTATCGCACTTCTGTCTCATGAATCTACTGTTCAATTATCTTATGGAGTTTCGACCCCAGATGCTTTCCCACCATACTCTTATTCTGATTCAAATTCAGTCCGCTACCGCCTTACTCTCGCATGCACTTTCGGGCACTGGATCTCACCGAAACATGAAAACTCACATTTGTTTGGAAGGGCACTGGTTTTCAAAGGATCGCGCCCATGCACTGCACGAGCCACCACTCGAACCATCATGTGTTGACAATATCTGGCAATCACTCGCATTCTTTCTGTCAACTCCAACTCGATAGTTTCTACATACGCACGCATACCCTGACAAGAAATTAGTTACATCCGTACTTCCGTCATTAAACGTCCCTCCCACACACTATTCGCGTTCATATTGACGCCAACTTCTAATCTCTTGAACTCGCTCATGCTCTTACTGACCCTCTCTCCCTCACAGTTGCACCTCGTGCGGGGTTGAGCTCACAGTGCAACCTGGCGTACAAACCCTAACATTGCTTATATTTAGCTATACGTCCAAACTAGCGCCCCTCACATTCGTTGAGTCAGCCCCATTCATATATAAAATACCCACTGTGAAATTTAGAGCATAAGGACCAACTTTATATATAATAAGTTAACCTTCTACTTTGCCCTAAAGCGTGTATGAATTACGTACACAGTACCATGGTGCTACTCTCCTGATGTCTTTATTGAGAACTTTGAAAAGTTGAGCTCTTACTGAAGATCGCACTTGTGTTGAAAGGGCCCACCGTCACGCGACAAATAGCGCACGCCGCGAAGTACTTCAGTAGAGCTGCAAGTTCATTTAGGAGAAAAAAACATGAAGAAAGCATTTCATGTCACACCAAGCATGGACCTCTGTGCAAAAGACATCGTCTATATTGGCAGTGGCAATGTGCGCAGCAGGTGAGCCTACGACGTTGTTTGCTATAGGCGAATCCAGAAAAAAGAAGATGAAGTAAAGATATAAGGAGCCGGTCTTGTTGCCCTACAGGGGCCACGCTGGCTTTCAAGAGCACCGATACGTCAGTTGGCACGTAGATTTGTCACCGCCTGTTTTTAACCACGGGGAATGTCACTCGATGGCGAAGTTAGCTAGTAGTACTCTTCATCGTCATCAGTGTCACCGAAGGCCGGACAGTCAGCCGGTAGCGTAGCAGAAGGCTCCCCTTGTTCAGGGGATGACTCGTACGGGGCCATCGAGGGCTGCACAGGTGGAGGAGAACGCTCGCTGGCTAAAATCTCACGTGGAGAGCGCGTCTCCATTTGCAGGGTAGCAAATACTTGAGCTTGAAGAATACCATCCCGTTCAAGCTGCTTTGGCTGGCGTTCGTTCCTTGTACGCAACATAGTGAACTCATGTTCGAGGTGCCGAATGATCTTTCGCGCGTTAGGAATGGGATGTTGACCTACTGCAGGCCTGCCGTCCTTGTAGTCCAGTGGGTGAACTGCAACTCCCGGTATTTCAACAGAGAGAGCCGATGAAAAAGAAGAGACTTCGTTAGGCATCGGCGAGGATTCGGCGAACGAGCTCATTTCACCTGAGTTTTGCAGCTCCCCGTGGACCGGCAAATTTCTTTCCTCCGACGACGAGGGAACGCAGCTGACGTGCGCTCGTCGGTCACAGTGCTGACAGCGCATGTAGTCTTCGGTCTCGGAGATAAGACCGAAGCACAAAACGCAGCAGTCACCGTCGGGCATAGTCACTTTCTACCACGCTACGCACGCACGAGATGGGCACCGACCTCGCTCTTTTGCATAACGTGATGATGATGATGATGATCCTTGATACTCTGGCGCACACCCACAAAGGGGGATTGCCCAAGAACCGGGCGGCAGGATCTTAAGTAAAAGGCTTATGGTTTTTCAAACACAACGTATCTTTGGGCTGAAAAAAAATATAGAAAGAAAAGCCAAAAAACGAAATAGGAGTATATCTGAGCAGGGAAGTTGTGATTTGAGACAGAGGTAATTGTGGGTCTAAAAGGAATGATATATATATATATATATATATATATATATATATATATATATATATATATATATATATATATATATATATATATATATATATATATATATATATATATATATATATATATATATATATATATATATATATATATATATATTAACTTGAATTAACTTGAAGATAGCACATAATAAAAGGATCGTGACTCTGACGAAGGCCGTGCCACGGCCGAAACGTTAGTAAATACGATCCTTTTCTTATGTGCTATCTTCAAGTTAATTCAATATAGAAAATACCCGGACCTGTCGTGCCTTCCCTTCAAGTTCTATATATATATATATATATATATATATATATATATATATATATATATAGGCAGTTTAACATGGCAATCGCTTTGTTTCAATTATGTTATCAAATACCGCAGAGCAGACGTTCCTGTGGTTATAACAGAATTTAATGCTGCCAAACGACAAAATTACTGCCACATTTATTTCTAATCTCAATTTTTCAAGAGGAGCTACCAGGTATCTTTTCCGCAGGTGAGAATATCAGCGACTGAACAAAAAGAAATGATCTATCGTTTCCATTTCTTCACAAGTCTGACATAAAGGTGACGCCTTTAGACCAATTTTATGCATATAATAATTCAGTTGTGGAATTCTGCAACGCAATCTTGTAAAAGTAACTTCCAAGTGCCGTGTTGCGCACCACTGTCTATTCCAGCAGCATGTTCGATGTGCGAAATCTCGATATTTATCCAATGAGTAGCAGTCATATTCATGCAAACAGAGGTTTCTAAACCTTATTGCTGTCGCGTAAGCCGTATCAGGCAAAATCGGGATAAGGGGACCGCTAAGAGATACTGTGGCTAGTGCATCCGCCATCTCATTGACATACATAAGCCACGATGGCCTGGTACCCACAACAGCTGCAGTTTTTTCAAGTTTGTGGGTATGAGTTGTCGAAACATGTGCATAAGCGTTAAGTTGGCTCCTGAAGACAGAGCAGCGAATACTGAAAAAGAATCTGTAATTACGACTGCTTCCGATTCGCCCAAAGGAAGTTTCCGTAGTGCCAGTACAATAGCAAATAATTCTGCTATGAATATTGGTGTGTAATCTGGGAGTCTAACCCAAAAGGACCAGTCAAGGGAACGTGAGAACATACCTGCCCCCGCCTTTTCATTTGATACGGATGCATCAGTCGCAATTATGTTGTTCATGTTCACGTGTGCCAAGTAATCCTGCAGCCGATCATTTAAATATTCAAATGGCATTTGCTTTGAGTTAGAGGGATAAATATTCTCAAATTCTATCTGAAGATCTAAATTAACGTTTCTTGTTGACAAAATATGTTTGATTTTTACGTTCAGTGGTTCTAGCAGCACTTGAACGAACATGATCTGTGGGCAGTGGAATCGCGACCACCAAGTTTCAAAAAATAAGCTTGATTCTTTAATAAAAGCATAAAACGATGCTCTCTGGGGCACAGTGTATAGTTTTAAAAATGTTTGGATAGTAAGCATTTTGAATCTATTCAACAATGACGGTAGATGCGCTTCCATGTATAGCACATTGTTAGCAACAAGCCTGGGCAGTCCAAGGCACAGTCGTAAATCCTCCCTTTCTAATAGTATTATCAGTCTCATTTTATATGTCGCACTGCCCGAAAATAAGACAGCCGAATTCCATGATTGAATGAATGTACATTTTACAGACCATTACCAATGTATTTCTTTGTAATCCCCTTTTTATGTTGCTGAGCTTGCGTAACCACCATATGGCTCGTGTTGCGTTGGACCCAATGTTATCGATGTGGCTTTTCGAATTTAACGAGCTGTTATATATGATGCCTAAGTATTTGAGTCAATCCACCTGGGGAATCTGCTTTGTGCCACACATCAAAGAGATGTTAACAGCATCCCTGAACGAGAACGCTAGAAGCGCGGTTTTTACGTTTAAAGACATTCCAATTTTTTCAAGCCATTCCTCTATCATGTTTAGGTAATTCTGTAATGTCTGATAAAGTAATTGCAGATCACTGTTTGTCGCAAAGAAAGCAATGTCATCTGCATACGGATATAAATGAATATCGCTATGTGTTGGAATCGAACTGACGAAGATGTTAAACAACACCGGTGAGAGCACTGCCCCCTGTGGTACGCCATGGTATTGTCGATATCTGTTAGAAAAACAACCCCTTTGAAAGCAATAAAACTCTCTCTCCCTTGAAAACGCTGCTACCCATGCTGTCATGTAGTTTGGTAAGTGTGACACTTCCATCTGCTCTATTATTATTTTATGCTCCACTTTGTCATATGCCTTGGGCAAATCCAGAGTAACTAATGCACAATACTCTCTTCTACGCCAAGCCAACTGTATACGACTCTCCAAATCCACGTGCGCACACCATATGGAGCGTCCCGATTTAAAGCCAATTTGACTGGGGTTCAGTATTGATTTCTCCCCAATGTATTTTATTACACGTGCATTCAAAACTCTTTCAGTTAGTTTAACCAAATTAGATTTTAGAGAAATTGGCCTCACATTGTCAAGTGTATACCCAAGTCCCTGTTTTTTAGGTATCGAAACTATTTTGGAAAGTTTCCAATCCGATGGTTTCCAAGAATTTTTCAAAGAGTAATTAACCATATTACAGAGTTCATGTGGGCAAATGTCATATAGTACTTTTATCATTGCTGAGGTTACTCCATCTGGTCCAGATGCTGTAGGAGGTAAGTGCCTCGTGCACTACACCCGCTAGTTCCGCTAATGTCACCTCATTGAACTCCTCCCCTGCAATTGGCTTTACTATGTGTCATTGTTGATCTGAATTTTTCTTCTAATCATTTAGCAACGTTTTCTAATATTTCAGTGAGTTCGCTAGGCGATAGAATTGCAGAATAAATATTGTCTGACGGTGGTATCATTTTCCTGGAACGCAAAAATCTAAAAAGCGCTTTTCTGTTGTTTGATTTTGAAAGATAGCTGAATTTGTTAGTGTCATAGTCATCTTTTGCTTTGCATACTGTACGTTTAACATCTGCTGCCACGTATTTATAGTCAAAGCAGTTTCTTGGGCATTGGTTGTGGATAAGTTGCTTCCACGCCGCTTTTCGTTTTCTATACCCCCTCATACAATCAGCGTTCCACCATGGGCTAAACAACTCACCTGTGCCTGAAGTTATTGTAAAAGTTGACTTTTTTATTGCTCTTCTCAATACCGCACACAGACTCATAGCCGGAATGTAATCCTTCATGTTCTTGCGAAGAACCAAAGTAGACTTTAAGTCTTTTTGTAAACGCTCATAATTTACAAACGAGCCAATTTTATCAGTTAAAAATATCCCGGGAAAGATAACATCGAAGCTGATAGGAAGGTGGTGACTGTTTGTTGCGCAATCTAATGTTTAGTGAGGAGCTGGAGAAGGTCAGATCTATCGCCGACTTTGATTGTCTCCTAATAAACGTAACAGTGGGGAAATTTACACAAGATAAGTTATCAACAGTCTATTCCCACAAGCGCCTTCCATTTTACATCAGTCTTGAAACCCCAAGACACGTGGTGTGAATTGAAGTCACCAGTTAATATTACATCCTTCCTGCAGGAAGCTAACATTGCATGTAAGCATCTTGTGTCCTGTACTCCTACCGGAAAGTATGCGTTAACAAAAGAAAAAGGGGAACAGCCTGGCAGAGTGATGTCTAATACCATAATTTCATAGATAGAATCCATGCACAGGTAGTTAATCATCGCTCTATGATTAAATTTAGTTGATATAAAATTGGCAAGTCTACCACCTCTGCTAGGTCTGTCTACACGAAATAAGCGATAAATTTTTAGGTAAAATTTTTGTCCCTTTGTAAGCCAAGTTGCTTGTAAAGTAATAATATCTGGGGAAATTTGCGAAGAAATACACGATAAATCTGTGGTATCCGACCCTGTTGATCGACAATTCCACTGTGATACTTTTAAGGAGCCTATTTTGACACTATAAACCCGCCGCAGAGACTGCTTGATCCAAAAGATGTTTCTTCAATAAGTCTTTTTTTGGAGAGGTTCTCCAAAAAATCTTTCTTTGACACGTACTTTTTAGATTTTGATTTCTGTGAAAACTTTTTCGATAGGGGAGGTCTGGCACGCTTCAAGTAATTTTGAGATTCCGCATCCATATCTGTGAATTCATCAGAGTCATCTGATACAGGTTCTGGATCTGCCCGCAGTATCTTATTGGAAGGTCCTGCTTGAGGAGATGCGCATCGTGTAGGAGTTATCGAACTTTCTGAACCTGCACACTTTGAAACCTCAAAATCCCGTGATGTATGATTTTTCATAGACGCTGAAGTAATGATTTGGGTCACCTGAGATGTTAACGATTCAGCCACGGCTCCAATAATACTGCTGGCAAGACGCTCCATCGCCTTATTCGTTGCCTTCTCTATAGTCTCTGCTATAGATTTTGCTAACGATGCATCTGTAGCAATAGTATGTCATGCTGTTACGCTTGCGTAACCTTTCGAGCGTTCTTGTAATTCAGTCACAGCTTCCCTCCGGGAGCAACGCCTGCGTTCCACAATTTCCAGCAGCTTAACTTCTCGTTCTTCCGCCTCACAATCTAAAGAGTCTGCCTGATGAGCTTCATGACATAAATAACACTTCTCTTCCGCCGAGTTGCACTTACGGCTGTCGCGATTTTCTCCACATAGTCGACATCTGGCAGTTGATCTGCACTCTTTCGCGCTGTGACCATATCTTCAACAATTCAAACACTGCAGTGGCTTAGGAGATAGAGGCTCTACCTTATAGATAATAGGCCAAGCCTTAATTTCAGATGGCCTTATCGTTCCCGCAAAGGTTACTATCACCGATTCGGTAGGTGATTTTTTATTGTCAACCAGACGCGTACACCTGTATACTGACACTGCACCTGCTACCGTAAATAACTCAAGAATTTATGCAGGGGTCAGGCTCGTATCTACACCGCGGAATATTGTTGAATTCCAATGGTGGAGTAGGAGCAAGTTCTTCTGCTCCTTTCAGAGCAAGTGTGTTCTAATGACAGAGTGAGAGCGAGAGTCAAAAGTTCCAATGAGAGAGCCGGAGGGGATTCAGAGCGGGAGTCCCTCCGTGGAGCAGGAAAAACTGCTCCGCCGAAATCGGTGTAGTGGACCGGAACTCAGCGTAACGCATTTTCTTTAACACGTTTGCCCTGCTTGGGGGCGCGGCTGGCGCGGCGCGAGTTGTGTTGATAATGGCGGACGGCTCGGCTACCTCGGCAAAGCGTGCGGCAATGCTTCTGCTACTCGATAGCGACAGCTCTGAGTCGGAAAGCTCAAGTACCGACACGAGTAATTCGTCGGAGAGTGACAGTGACGCTAAAGCTTGCGATTACGAGCGGGAATTCAACAAGTTGTTCCGCATTCCCGCGAAGAGGCCCAAAGTCGTCGGTTTCATCGAGGACGTCGTTCGGCAGTACTCGGACCACGAGGTAAAGAAATAGAAAAAAAGAAGAAAAGCATTACGCTCAAGGTTTAACACGTTGTGGTGTTTTCGTTTGTTTCTTTTCTTGAGCAGTTCTGGAGGCACTTTGGGCTAGCTCGACCTGTGGCCGAAAAGTTGGTCGCGGAGTTTGCTGTCTCGTCAATGTGCCCTTCGAGCACACACGGAGGAGTTCAAGCGAAATCCGTAGAAACACATGTCTTGACATTTATCTGGTTAGTTACACCTCCCCACCTTCACCCCTTTTTTTTCTTTGTACGATGCCTGCACAACGCATTTGACTATGAGCCCGTTGCTTACAGTGCAGTGTGATCTGAAGCTGTTTTTTTCTTTCGGGTACCTGTAATCCCCCTGCGCAGGTACGCGGCCAACAAAACCTGCCTGCGAGACGTGGCAAACCGTTTGGACATGTCAGAAAGCACCATGTACAGAGTTCTTCAGAGAGTAGCGCTGTTCCTGATGACGCTGAGACCATCGGTGATCAAGTTTCCCGCAGACCTGGAGAGCCTCACTAGCAGTTTTGAGAAGGTTTGTTTTGATTTTATTTATCGTGAGGACCAATAATATTGGCCGGCCAAGCTATATTGATCATATCACAAACACGACTGCACATTTTATTGTGGGTTATTTCAAGCTCAATTTTACGCTGAGGTAGGACTTTAAGAAAAATGTGACAGGTCGTGATGTTAATACCGAGTTGTGTTCATAACATTCAACTTATGTCTTTCCTGCAGTCACAGTCGATTACTTGCATGCGGATGATGCTGCATGCTTTGTCATTTCTGTTCAGATGTACGATACAATATGAACGAGGTTTGGTTTTAAATTTAAGAATAAAATTCCAATTACGTACTTCAACTCTCTTTAGGAAAAAACATACGCAGGCTTTGTTTTGTTTTCTCTCCCATTTTACCATTGTAAAAAGAGAGGTGGATAGCAAGAAAACGTGTAGTATGTGGTGTGGACAGCAATGTATGTTATCTTAACTAGTTCTCAAAGTTGAATTTGGTTTGCATTTTGCATCTTTAACATAAAATATATTGTGCTGAGTCATGAAGCGTATGCTGTGATTGCGAGTTAATGGGCTTGAGCACCAGTATTTCCTGTTAAAACTCCTCGAAAATTCTCATTTCTTGCTCAGACATGGATGATATCACTCATTAGAAGAGTACAACTTGCTTGCAGGTGTCTGGAATGCCTGCTGTTATTGGCTGTATAGATAGATCGTATGTCAAGATACAGTGCCCAGCCAACAAGGTTGCCTCCACATACTGCAACAGGCACCATTACGTTTCACTAACGCTGCAAGCCGTCTGTGACCACAAGAGGCGCTTCCTCGATGCGTTCACTGGAACCTTCAGCAAAATGCACGATTATCATGTGTTTAGCTTATCGCCTCTTTCAAACATAGCTTCAGTATGTCAGGGCCGTTATGATATATTAGAGGACGCAGCATATCTGCTGCGGGTGTACCTGTTGACACCATACAGGCATTACGGTGCAATGAATAAGCAACAAAAAGGCTTCAATTTTAAGTTTTCAGGCACACGAGTGCTGATTGAAAATGCATTCAGCACACTCAAGAACCACTTCAGGCAGCTCATGTACCTGGAGTTGCACACTATCCACTGGCTCAATAAGTTTATCATAAGCTGCTGTATCCTTCATAACTTGTGCATCGATTACGGTGATGAAGAGCCAGATGATGATAATGATGATGATGGAGCACCCAATGCTACTCAGTGGGAGAACTACACTGATAACCACAGTGATAAAACTGATGAGGAGCGAGCTTTGCACAAGCTTGGCGAAATTAAGCGTGCAAAGGTCTTGACTAAGCTCCCACGAAGTGATTGTGGGAAATAACACCATGATTCTCTGTTTTGTCTGAACTAGCCCTTTAGTTCCCCACAGTAGTTGGTAGGCTGTGTGTGTGCACCAATGCGCAGCCCCCTTTATATACACAAGCACATGTTTTGCACTGTACATTTTATTTCAACATGTTAATTGTATTTTAGGCCACTGGAATCATTCATTGTCTAAGCCAAGAAAGCGGCTCAAAAGCTTCATTTTTTTCATGCTGTTTTGCTTTTTCTTGCCGAATGCGCTCCTTCTGTTCTTGCCCCTCTTCGTGACGCTTCCTTCTTTCATTCTCGCGCTCAGTTCGTTTTTTTTTCTTCCTGAATTTTGCTCATTTCGTCAAAGAAGTGATTAATTTCCAGCATTCTAGAAGCCGAGAGTTTCGGCTTTTTGGGCTCAGGTTCCTTCGTTGTGCAGGTCAACTCCTGGCTAGTTGAACCTTGGCTTGTCAGCTCCTGGCTCCTCGATGCTTGGCTTGTCGACGATTGGCTCATCGACGCTTGGCTGGGCGGGCTTTTAATATAAACTATTCCAGAGCTGTCCCTGAGCTCTTCTGGCTCAAAACTATCATCTAGCCAACGTATTTTGGCTATGTCGTCTTCAAAGGGAACGCCGCAAGGAGAATTCCCCGATTAGTTGTTATGTGCTGCAGCGCTTTTTCGTCACATGACGGTTTTGTAGCGGCTGCAGCACTGTTCCCCTGTTTTAGGGACCCCGACAGCCTCTGTGCTGTTGGCCGCTATTTTGGCAAACATTGCCTTTTTATTTTTAAATTTCCTCATTGGCCCTATTTGGGAAAAATACTGCTGGTAGTAGTCGAGCAACAGCTTTGTTTCTCCCGCCGTCCACTCGCAGCCTGTACCTGAAAAGAAAAAGTGCTTGAGACATTTGTACAGACGTTACCAGTTGCACGTCACCCGACACAGGTGTTAGAGAGTTGTGGTATTCTGCTGTGTTGGTATTAATTGTAGAGCTTATAGGCATATATAAGCACCAACCTGTTTTAGTTTGTCTTGATATCCATTTTTCTACTTTGATTTTTGTCGTTACAGTGCTTGGTGTTCTTTCACTGATCCAACTCTATATATCATGTATAATTCATTACTTGAATGCATTTGTATCCTTTCCTGCTAGGGCCTCTAAATGGGCCTGCAGTATTCTCTAAATAAATAAATAAATGGACTCACTGCGTTGCTCGCTCTTTTTGCTGTGTTCCGGCACTGTGAGTGGAAAAAACGAAATGCATGGTTATTCGTACAGCTGGCATACATGAAGCGACATAACGACCAACGATTTGTGTTCTGTGACACAAATTGCTGTACATTGAAGCACCATGTGAATTTCATGCAACTATGTATGCAATTAAGCTAAGCCATGTGAGGCTTCCTAACACAACTTCACAAAACAGTAACTCTATGTTTGCTATGCTATCTAATCACGACACAAAATATTGAATAACAATTTCACGTAGGCATACATGGTGGCATGCAAGTTCTTCAACAGTAGCTCAACACATTGTGCACATTCTTTATTGAATTACACACTCTCATCATGATGCACAGAGTTTCTGATCAGCTGACTGTTAATCAAAATGAAGCACGATCTTTCAGGCCTGAAACAGGCAGTGACACTCCAGAAAAAGCAACTTAATTTCTGTGGACTCAGACCGATTCCTAATTTGGATGTGCTCAATGTCATGAACTTGGTAACATTGCCAACCCATCAGATAGCAGAACATGCACTCACGCTGCTACCTCTGCAGCTAAAATTTCCTGGGAGTCAAATTCTCAGGTGCGTAGCACGGGCTTATAGTTTCTTAGAGACATATAAAGGCAGACAACTGCTTCTGCGCCGCTTCCACTGAAAGGCGAGTGCACTGGAACTTGCCACATTATAGTGCAGTACTGAAACGCTCGCGCTGCATTGTGCTTGTACGGTAAAAGCGCTACATTGGAGGTATCTCGCCGCAACTGCGTACCTGCCAACCTAGGGACTTCTGAAATCGGGAGACTCTCCACGGGAGCGGAGTAGGGGGCAGAAAAAAATTGTTTTGGACGATCGGTCAAATTTCCCTTATACCAAACACGCTTGTCACCAACGCAGTTCGTTTCTATTCGTGTGGCTACATTCTAAAGTGATAGAAAGTCGCTTCTTACTAATGGCGCCGTTCCGTTTAAGAACAATGGCGTCACCCGCAGGTTTACTTTTGGCTGTATATTTACAGCGGTGTTGTGCAATCAATGCGGGAAAGGTTTTCGTTCTCCACGAACACAGGCAAACGAACAACGGTTGACGCATGCGATGCGTTTCAGTGACACGATTGCATCAGCAGTAAAGCAACGTTGCAACATGAACATAGCGCGTGCGGACAATCACTCCACGCAACACGTGTGTTGCATTCAAATTACAATTACAGCACAGTGTTGAAATTGAGGAGACACTTACCATGTTGCTACGCATACTGTGTGGTCACCATCGCAGACATAGTGGAAAATAGCTGTTGCACGCTTGACGTGATATCCATTCCACACAGGTGAATAGCGCTGAACAAGCAAACGAACGATGCGGCGATGCTGGTAAACCACCTTGGAAACAGACAGCGGAAGAGACCACGTGCAAGGTATCCTGGGTAACGTGGCAGCTTCCGCCTTGCTCCAGCAGGGCGGGTTGTGTTCCGATGGTGGATTTGGAGGATTAGCTTTACGCCAGAGTCGAGTGCTCGCTCGCGAAGTCGGTCGGCTGCACTGACTCCGCCATTAGAATTCAACATATGCCTTTCGAACATGAAAGATGTGCTGGAATAAACGGGCTCACCAGCTGCGTTGCGAATTCGGAACAATTGAGAAGCTCTTGGACGCACTCCTGATCGGCAGAGCAGCACAAAATACCACCACGACCGAAATGCCGGACCTCAGTGATCTTTTGAAAGTGTGATGTGGTTTTCCGAACTCTGTATTTGAATCATCTTCGGATTCTTCATAGGTATCGTACCTCCATTGGTCGGTACCAGAGCCACGGGGACGTTAATAACCCCACTGCAAAGAAAAGAATCAATCGGCCAATGCTTGGCCGGTATAGATGCTAGCCAAGGAGAAGGCCCTTGGGCAGGCAAAGAAACCGACATCTAAATAGCCTAAGTTGCTTGAACTCAGAAACTCATATGACACAAACCACAAACAACTGCCGAAATAGCACTAAAACCACAAGGAATCAAACGTTAAACTCAAGTGCAATCCTGCCGCTTATCGTTCAAGCCGTTCTAACCCGTGAGCAGCAGCGCAGAACAGGATCAGAGGAACAGATCAGGATCCGGAGCCGAATGCATAACGTGCCCTTGCGTTCTCCTTTTTTTTATTGCAACCACGCCTATAGGTTCCACATGCAGCAATACTTGAAGTAGCAAAAATAACGGTATTGTGAATGAGGAATAAAGAAGAAAATAATCTATGACCACCGGGGTGGAGTGATAGCTAAAGGATCAAATGCACAAGCAACCAAAACAGCTGACAAGCATAACCCATGTAATGGGTAGTAGTTACTTGTTAAAACAATAACAACTGGAACAAACTTCGATGAATTCAATGAATTGTGAAGAAAGCTTATTTGATGCTTTTCTCTCAAGAACAGCCTCCTAGATAAGATGCAGCTACGAGTTCTCTGACGAAAGTTTTCTAGAAAAGTTTATATTACTCTCTTGCGGTCATTGTAAAAGATGAGGTTCCTGTCGAAAAGAAAAACTAATTCGCCATTGGCAGCTCTTGGCCCATACTGCACAACGGTAGTGAGCCACAGTTAATAGGAAAATAAGAACAACAAGAAGCTTGAGAGGCATCCACAAAAAAACCACCTACTTAAGCACTCAACTTTCAAATACTGCAAGTATCCCGGGACCATGAACTTGCCAGATCGACAATACTGGGCCAACCATACCGTTTTTCTGTTTTTTAAAGACGATAGTCTTTCTTGGGGACCTTCGATGCAAAACTTCGGTCTGTTTGTCTGTTTGTCCACCCTTACCGCGCACCAGGCACTCCGAACGGCAGCAGCCGATACCCCGAACTGCTGGCTCCATCCGCAGTGCCCACCAATGTTGCTCAAGGTTCGGCGTTCATACTTGTGCGATTGTCAGATAAAAAGCAATTACTGCGCAAATCTGAGGCACCATAACAACACGTATATAATTTGCATGCGCGTCTTCAACTAAAGAATGCATACATAAATAATTCTAAGGAGCGTAGTGTTTATCACGCTGCGCTGACCACGCATCGCTTGCAAGAAGAAGCGAGTGTTTCCTATGCTTCGCTAAGACGGCACGGAGGTGGCACCTGCCCGTCGCCTTCCGTTCTACAGCTTATCACCTCTGAGACGAGCGCGCATGCCCGTCTCAGGGCCACGCGATTCGTTTTCCAAAAAAAAAACTGCCAGATGGTACTCATGTCTCACGTGTGACGTGATTTAATGCACTCGATAGTTATAGCGCGAGAACAGAACGATGACACACAGACAAGAAGGACACGAGCGCTATCTTCCAAGTCATTCGCCTCCACTGCACGCTCAAGAGCCTGTAACGCAGCGTCTCCGGCATACCGTTCGCCATTTTTTTTGCGCACAACATCAAATTAATGTTTTGTTCACTCTCTCCTCACGCAAGACTATGGTCTTTCGATAACATTTGCAGATTACATGCAGATACAGGGCAAATTTTTTTCTTCTGTTTGGAAACGCTTTCCGCGCCTTGCACCAATGACCGTCTTGTTTTCCTGAAGACCATGGGTGATTAGTGAATAAAATAAATGCGCAGAATTCGCTTTTCTTGATTTGCGTACCCTTCACAATAAAAAAAAAGCGTAAAGATAAGCAGCGCAGAATGCTAGGAAAGAAGGCTAGATGTGAAAACTGATTGGTTGATTGATATGGAGGTTTAACGTCCCAAAACCACCATATTGTCACGTTGTCATGATGCTGACAAAGGTAGGGACGACTTGTCCAAATCAACAGTGTTAATTTAATTGGCCGAATTGTGGACACGTAAAATAAAAGTCAGATTACAGCAAGACACTGGCACTGATACCGGCGAGCAAAGCGCCGACCATCGATCAACTGACAAGCGGCGAAGCGTGTCGGCATTTATACACTTGCCGTCCAACATTCTAGCGTTATCGCAAGTGGTGACGTTGGTTCCAGAATAACCTGAAAGGTTCACGAAGTGTGCGTAATCTTAACAGAGGGATCTACTACCACCTCGAAGCTTCTGTAATACCGACGGCAGGGTTTGCACTGAACATAGTGTAACGGGGCGATATCAAAACTTTAGGAAAGGAACGTGTCATTGCCCCTTTCTGGAAAAGGCATCGTACCGGTGAAAGTATAGAATAATGCAAAAGTGTACAAGTAATAAACTACAATACAGCAATCACAAGAACAACAAAATACACTCTTTCAGTTCGTTAATGCGCATGAAACGGCTTGCGGTGCGTGACATGGACGACATTTGGTCGCGATCGGCGTCGTGATGCCGTTAGGGACCACCTCGTAATCGAGTGGGCTGAGACGTCAAATTACCCATTATGGTCCAAAATACCGTCTCAGAAGTTTTTCACCGAGTCCACGTCGGCTTATCAGTATCCATTCTTAAACACGTTCAATGGGCTGGTATTCCACGAAGCGTCGTCGAAGATTGTAATGGAGGCTATTCATCGTCTGTTGGTTCTTGATGCGAATGCGGGCGAGTTTTTGGGCCTCTTTGGCGGAGGCGCATTGGCGGTACTCGCTCAGATCAAGGTTTTCTTCGTCGGTGACGTTGCGTAACATGGCGTCGAGCGTCATTGCCAGGGTGCTTCCGTAGACCAGGTTGTACGGCGTCATCTGCGTCTTTTCTTGAACGGCTGTGTTGTATGCGAAGGTCACATACGGAACGATGGCATCCCACGTTTTGTGTTCGACGTCGACGTACATGGCCAGCATGTCGGAGATGGTCTTGTTCAGGCACTCGGTGAGGCCATTCATCCGTAGGTGGTACGCTGTCGCATGGTGGTGGCTTGTTAGGCTGTATAACAAAATCACCTGGCAAGCAGAGCACTAAATGCCATACCTCTGTCGGTGATGAGGACCTCAAAAACGCCGTGACGCAGGACGATCCTTTCAACGAAGGATTCGGCTACCTCTGATGCACTACCTTTAAGCAGGGCGTTTATTTCGGCGTAACGGGTAAAGTAGTCGGTAGCTATGACGATGCATTTGCTTCCGACAGCCGACGTCGAAAGCGGTCAGAGTAACTCCTTGCCGATCTGCTGGAACGGTCAGCGAGGTGGTTCGATGGGCTGCAGAAGTCCTGTTGGCCTTGTCGGTGGTATCTTGCGTCGTTGGCAGTCCCGGAATGTGCTCACGTAATGAGCGCATCAGCGAAAAGCGTGGCCAGAAGTATTCCTCTTGTATTCTCGCGAGCATGCAGGAAAAACCAAGGTGGCCAGCCGCTGGGTCATCGTGAAGGACATGCAGAATTTCTGGTCACACTGCCGAAGGTACAGCGATAAGGTAGCTGGCTCGGGACGGTGCAAAGTTTTTCTTTACGAGGACGCTGTTTTCTAGAAAATGGATGCCAGACCTCGCCTGAATACTTTTGGCACGACAGAAGTCCGGCTCTCGAGGTATTGAATGACCCTCTCGGTTCCGGGTCGGCTTGCTGTGAATTGGCGAAGTCGTCGGCACTCATGGTTCCCAAGAAGTACTCCTCATCCTGGTCATCCCGCGGTGGTGGATCTACGGGCGCATGAGACAGGCAGTCGGCGTCGGAATGTTTCCTTCCGGACTTGTACACGATGGTAATGTCAAAGTCTTGAAGTTTGTGGGGATCTCGACGAGGCGAGCGCCTCGCCATGCTCTTGGAGTGAACGGACACCGCAGACGCGGTCGGTACAAAGCCAACATGCACATATATTTATTTAACTAATTTAGACGACGATATCCTTCGCCGAATCGATACATCATTATTGAACACGCTTGGACATCATTACACAATAACACGACAAATAAACAACATGACAAACACACTAACACACTCAAGGCGGCGTCGCCAACGCTTGACTCCCCAGGTGGGCCTACCATAGGCAGCCAGCGGTGCCGTCCACGGCAGACCCACTGCAAGAGACAACCGTTCACGGCAGCCGCCACGCGCAGAAGAGACTCGCTCAACTCTCACCCGCCACCAAGGTCTTCCGCCAGGGGTCACCGCCGGCGCTACCACTCTACCAACAGTGATACTCAACGCGAACACAACGCCAGCTATCGTCCGGCGGTTGTCACCCCCGAACTATGGCTTCTGTGCGAGACATGTGCGCCACGCGGCGTGAACAACTTTACAGAGAGTGTCAGCACCCCCAATTCCCTCAACCTTAAATCAAACTATCTCCCGAAAACAAGAAGATAAGCTACACAAGCTTTAAAAAAAAGTGACATCCCATGTCCAAAACGTCTCTGCACCATGACACCGCCGCCGGTCGACATTGCTGCACTGTCCGGTTCGACTTAACCTCACTACCGGCCCCGCAACAGCAACGTTGCTGTCGGCGCGATGAACCGACGGTAGCGCCGACACGTCTTCCAGTTGCGACCAGCACTCACGAGGGCGCTGGACTGCAGGCAGTTGCGCAGGTCCCAGGCATCTCCATCGTCTGACCTCACGACCGCATTCCTGGCCAGTGACGCTGACGATGTGCAGAAGACAGCCGGCCGTGGATGACATCTCTCCCGCTGAAGACATAAAAAAAACTCGAAAGAAACAATGGAGCAGGGCCTAGGGAAGGGAGCTTCGGGCTTTTCGCCCACGTGGTACGATGGTCAGTACGGCTAGCTAATACATCGGCGGTGGTCGAGTCGCCCATCAAAATAAAACAAAAATCACTTTTCCTAACTCGGGCATCGCAAGATAAAAAAAAAGTGAGGGAAGCAGAGCGCAACACCTCAACGCCACGATCCACCTAGTTGTGCCACGTGCGACAGGCGGCTGCACAGAGCCTTAGGCCTAATGAGTCACTCGACAACCGGCATCCACCCAGCACCCAGCCTAGGCGCAGAAAAGGCAGCCGCGAGGAGACGTCCACTCTGTGAGGTGGCCCTATCGCTCGCCGCACACAGCAGCTTACCGAGCGATCGGCGCCCACTGCCCCGGGTGGTGTCATGACGCCTCAGCGCCGAGCCGCAATACAAGTCAGCAACGACGCCCGGCTCCCTGAGCCCAAAGAGATAGAAGAAGCTATTTACAGAAAATCGGACCACCCACCAGGCTTCCGTACTCACTCACTTCAGGCCTGGCCTACAAACCACGTGCTATAGGCCTTGCTCACCCTAGGATGCAGACCGCATGGCTTTCGTCCCAATTCAACAACGGTTTTGAAAACTAAACACCAAAAAAAAACAATACTTGCGAGCAAAAATAAATAAAAAGTCAACCTGCGACAAATCCAAACACGTTACAAAACCAATCTTCTCGCTTCTCAACAAAGCACACCACCGACACTAGCAAGGAAGTCCCCCCTAGGCCTATTTCATCCCGGCTCTAACAAAAGCTTGTACCAAACCGCAAAAACTGTCGTCCGATACTCCAAGAGCCCCACGTTGGGCGCCAGCCTTGGGGGTCTCGACGAGGCGAGCGCCTTGCCATGCTCTTGGAGTGAACGGACACATAGACACGGTCGGTACAAACCAACAAACGCATACACACATTTATTTGACTAATTTATAACGATGATATCATCCACTGAATGATACATAAATCGTAATTAATCCACTAGGACATCGTTACACAATAACACGACAAACACACTAACACTTCCAAGGCGGCGTCGCCAACGCTTGACTTACCACGAGCCCCCCCCCCCCCCCAGGCCCGCGGTGCCCCACGCTAGAGACAACCGTTCGCGGCAGCCGCCACACGCAGAAGAGACTCTCTCCTCTCGCCCGCCACCAAGGCCTGCCTTCCGCCAGGAGTCACCGCCGGCGCTACCACTCTACCAACAGTGGTATTCCACTAGGGTGCCTTGATGCCCGCGCGCTCCGCTGAGGGTGAGGACAGGCGCGTCGTCTGCTACGACGGCCGCCGTTGCGCCTCCCGCCGCAGCTAGACGGCATGCGAAAGCCGCTATACAAGGCACTTGCGGTGTGCGGAAACGTCCAGAAATAAGCGCGCGCTGCGAGTTTTTTCTTTTTCTTTTCTTTTTGAACCTTGGACAGCTTTTAGTGCTGTTGTTACCTGAATGTTTATTAAGGGAACGATGAACTTCATATAAACTGACGGCTTGTGCATGTGTTGTGCACTATAAGCTGACGTATAGACTTCGTTATATTTAAAACGAATCCTCTTCCTTCAGCCGCAAACGAGAGTTATGGCAAATCTAAACACTTAGTTATTTGCCTTGTAAACTCTGCATTCCAAATACGCAAATAATTGTTCAAAGCAGTCATATGCGTGCCAGCAGCACCAGTAGATATATCGCAAAACGCGAATTTTAGTGTTGCGAAGCTACCAAAGCGCGGTTATGACGGCTTATTTTGCGAAGTTTATACTTTGCTTGTTTATCATAAATTTAGTTATACGTATTGTACACATGATGAAGTGCCTAGGGGCAGCATTCAGATTCAGATCCTTTATTTTTCTTGAATTGCACCAAGAAAGGTACAGAAGCTAAAGATATAACAATACCTGACAAAAGGCCTCTGTACCGGTTATACATAAATATTAAACAACAAATACAGAGCATATTGTTCGGAACATACAAAAAAGTTTAAATCTAGGATGTAAAGATGCACAAAAAGCTCGATAAGTTCATAGCTCAATGAGAATTTGAAAGAATACCTAGGGATATAACTAGAAAAGGTTCATTTGCACAGAACTAACAAAGAATATGTAACACGAGAGAATACATGATAAGTGCACTTTGTTTAACAAAACGTTTCTGTCAAAAATAAAGAAATAAAATAACGAAAATAGGTAATCATAAAGCAAAAATGTAAGAGCACAAGTGCTTCTAAACAAATGCCCGGCAGGTCATTATCCACAAGGAAAAATGTATATATCCAGCTATAATGAAATTAGAGCTTTCTTACCATTATTATACTTGCTCAAAGAGTTGACATTACATGACACTCGAGAATTAGTGTACAGGTCATTTATTTGTATGCATAAATGCTATGCTGAAAGAGGCTATTACGCAAAAGCACTCCATGACAGAACTTTCTCAGGACTGTCACTGGTTGCTTCAAGGTGATCGTGCACGATTAAAAAAAAACGACCTACGTAATAGGTTAAGACTGGACAGGAAGGCAACCTTGAAACAAAAAAAACAGTGAAAGATAAAAACAAGTATTTAACAACTGCAAACGATCGGCATCAGATCAGCACACAAGGCATACTTTTCAGTTAATTTGGGGTATACATCTGATCTTAGTGTGTAGATGCCTTACGAGGTTGATGCCGGCACAAGTTTGCTAGAATTCCCATTCAAACTATTGGCTGGCAACTGTCTAAGGTGGATGCGCAGCCTTATTCGTGCGTGCCTCTCAGTGAGCATTCTGTATATACCCTCCTTGTGCTCCGTGCATACACACAGGCTGCGGCGGTGTGCCTTGCTTAGGTATGCTGTAAGTGAACGAAGCGGCGACTTCATCGCGACTTCATCATTTTATCCGTGCACCAAGAGTTGATGGCTGTAAAGTGCTCTTCATAGTCTCTCAGGGCTTTCATCACTCCACTGCTCAGATGTATGAGGTTGTCTTCGTCCGAAACATACTCTTTCAGTGATGTCAGTGAAGCATACTCGTCGCACGCAGTTTCAATGAGAGCACCTTTGCATTTTGCGCACTTCACGGACTTCAATATTCCCTTCAAAATGAATCCTCCGAGGTAAAACAGAATACTGCATTCTGTTGCCAATTCTTCAGTGAATATAATCTCAGAATCGTCAATCTCTTCAACTTCGTTCTCGACACAGGCCTTCTTCCTCTGGGATAGCAGGTCTACAAAGTACTCTCGGTCACCAAGTTCGTAACTTCCCGTCCGCGGCGTATGCAAAAATTGGCTTACGCTCACGAGTATCAGAACGCACTTGATATCATAGGCACTGGGAACCGGCTTCATAAGCCGCACAACAGAAAACAGATTCTCTAAGCAGTCTTGCAGCAGCCTACTTGTAAGAAAGAACTCATATCCTTTGTCACTTAGGAGCACTCCTTGGAGGCGAACAACTGTAGTTGCTATGAGCAGGCCAGCTTGCGACGGTTTCCAATGTGATGTGGTGCCGATTTTCGTAGTTCTCACTGTTTCCATTGCCATGTGCAATGTATCAAGGGCTTCAGAGTACTTGGCCTTGTTTCTGTGCATACCACTTTGAAATAAGCTCCATAAACCAAGCTGTTGTTTCCGCTTCCCGTTTTAGTATCCCTTTTTTAATAAGGAAGCGGATAGCTGGAGGAGCTTCCCGAAAATGCTGTACAGCGACACCAACTCTCATTTTGGTGAAGTGGCCTGTGCTGGTGTGAACTTCGGACAAGTTTGGCACTACATTGAGTTCTCTTTGAGAATCGTGTTCAAGTACCGCCTCAAAATATTCTACGTTAACCTCTGTAGAAGACAGGCTATTTTTGGCCACTGTGGCCTCACTCAGCGTGAAAACTTTAGAGTTCAAGAGTTGGCCCCAGAGGTTTTTCAGCACGTGAGCCGGATCAGCCATGAAAGAAAGTTCCTTGCCATCTATGCACGGATGCACGGAACACACTGTCGAAGAATCTCTGACTTGAAAAGCCCAATTCCCTCCACATTGCGCGGTTCGCGGAGCCCATGTAAGATTTGACTACGCGAACATTCAGTGATATTTGACTGCACAGCTGTACTAGCTCCAATACATAGTTTTTCAGCAAACAACCATCGACCGTTCTCCCAGTTAATTAATAAGCGATAATTTGCTTGCACCTTTGGTTAAGGCCGCCCAACATAAATACAAGAGCGTGGTTCGCAGGCTCTTGAGGCTTCGGGGAAGCGTTAGTCCTCTAAGAAATGTGTCTTCAGCACGGTCTAGCTAGAACCCCGTTACTATCTCCATTTCGTTCAAAAAAGGACGCAGTCCTTTTTGACATTCTTCATAGTCTCAGCTTTTCATTTCATAACATCGATCACTTCGTGAAGAATGCCTGGGAGAAACTTTAAATTTGAATCCTTCGCGTGAGTGTTCTGTTGGATGGGAGAAGATATCCTATTTTTCTTAGCGTTTATATTCTGTTGTGCCACAAGCAAATTTAATTGCTTTAATTAATTTGAAGGCCTTGCTTGATGGCGTGCGGAGACCAAGAGTTTCACAAGCTGCTGCTTCTTGAGAGAGCGCGAACTTGATCATCAATCAGAAATTTCCAATTTTGCGAAATATTTGTTGCATCGCCTTCGAGTTTTTCCACTTTTTTCTTGAGACCTTGGATTGTGTTCTTGGCAGTAGCATGATACTGCTGAAGTTCAGTAAACTTTCTTGTAAGGTCAGCAAGCTTCTTCAGTTCCGCTGATTCTGCCGTAGCATTTGATGTTTCACCAATACCATTTGATGTTTCAATAGCCGCATCATTGGCTTCTCCTGAATGTGAATCACTAGAGTTCGCTGACAGTTTTACTGCGGCGTCACTGAGTTCTATGGTGTCGTGTCCGTAACGCGACATTCCTTCCAGTGAAGACTCATGAACTGCATGGCTTAGTGGGGCCTCTCGCGGTATCTCAACTGCAGCTGGAGATTGACGTAGGTCCGGAACAGACTTGCTGGTCTCTCCACCGGAGGGTGCGGGCACAGTTCTTTCATTTATTTATTTATTTATTTATTGATACTGCAGTCTCGAACAGAGACTATAGCAGGTGTGAGACAGAGGTACAGAGTATTCTGAAAGGGCAAAATAATATACACGCAGAAAATGCATAACGCGGACAATATGATGCATACAGTTAAAGCAACACAAATAGGGATGCGAAACAAAATTCGAAGTAATTAGTGAAATGCCAAGTAGGGTATATAGAATATACAGAGGATACATCGCTGGAAAAAAGATTCCGTTTAACTGATAATCGAATTTTACAAGTGACACACAAAAAGGAACAAATGCAACAAAAGATATAATCAATGGTACTAAAGAACTACTCTAAGCATTTTTCAAACAATGAAAGTGATTCTTGTGTTACAATGTTATTAGTTTGGTTGTTCCAATCAGCAATAGTTCTACAGAAGAAAGAGTATTTAAAGCAATTATTTCGTGGAAATAAAGGAGCTATCATTAAAGAGTGTCTTTGCCTGGTAGCATAACCCTCAGAAAAAGTGATAATGTGGTAGGTATCTATGTTGTAATGTCCTTTAATTATTTGGTACAAAAGTTTCAGTCGACAAATTTTATTTCTCTTCGTAACTGTGGGTAGCCCACTTCGTTTGATGACCTCAGTAACTGACGAACGACCATAAGAATTATAAATATAACGTACTACTTTTTTTCTGTATTCTTTCTAATTTGCTGATGTTTGTTTTGTTGTAAGGGTCCCAAATTGGCACGGCATATTCAAGCATGGGACATATATAGCCGCCTAGGACATATATGGCCGCCAAGAATGGGACATATATGGCCGTATTAAGTGGCCTTTCCTTGGGCAGCGCTGCAAGCAGAAACGCATGTATTTAAAAATGTTTTCATGTAATGCCAATTTATGTCAAGCCTGTGGTTAGTTTCATAACGTAAGAAATGCTGCTGGTATCTGAATGGTCATTAAACCTAGGAAGGTCATTCTTAAAGTAAGAAGGTTGTTCCCCCAACCCTTTCCACTGGTATAGGGGAAAGCTTGTTTCACCCTATTAAAATTCATTGAACCGTGGACTTCATTCTACGCTTTACTAACTGACTAATTTTTGCCTAATGCATATCTTACGGAGTTTCCACAGTATGATAGCAAAATTATATTAAAAATTCGTCCTCTAATTCAAATCGGAGCTCCGTGTGCCACAAGTCAGATGTGGGTTATGAGAGGGCGTTAGTGAAGGGCTTAAAATAAAATAGGCCACCAGGTATCTTTTCACGTACATTGTGGTCCCGTGTACATGAGTGTTTTTGTTTGAGTAAAATAGTCACTACACGTGAGATTAGAACAAGTGCACAGCCTCGTGCCCGAGAGCGAAAAGCTGCTGCCAGTGTGGCTGGTCAGTGCCTAGAGACAGTGAAATACACTCAGACGTTTACAATGTATGAATTAATTTGAACACAGCATAAACGTTCCTCTTTGGTTTTAACCATATTGAAGTTGCAGCTGCATGTACACAATGCCTGTAATCGATACTTCATTATGTAATGCCAGAGAAAAATAAAAAACATACGTCTGAAGGAGAACAAAGTTTGGACGGCATTTGGTTTCAGCTTTTTCCAACCATCCACTCGGTTTTGCTCGCAGTTGTTCTGTTCAAAGTGAGCCTGCAAAAAAAATTAGAATTGGGTGTTGATGGGTGCTTTTCTATTTGATATAATACACCAGCCTTCTACCTGACGCATTTGCTTACAGCGGGGTCGCTACCACGAATGGCTCGTGTACTGTCCGAATGCCGTGGACAATATGCTGTACGACGTTTGACTACTTGACGTTGCCTACGCTCTCAACAAAAATAATGGTGCGCCAAGTAATGGTGGCTAATCAAATTACCACGCATTCAAAAAGAAATATTTACTTACGCTGCTAATGTGTGATGCATTCGTCGGATGCCACTTGTCACGCATGACTTGTACCATCTAAAAAAGCCGTCTTTTTGGGTCTCTTGGGAATCGGTACAGCTTAAAGCCGTTCCTAGAATGATGGATGCACTGCGGCACGCAGCACCCGGGTATGGTGACGCAAGCGAGCGCAGAAACACGAGCGAACGCAGAAACACGAGCACCGACCAAAAAACAACACGCATGCCAAGCACAAGTGACCGGGTGGGGGATCCGGAATGGCGGCCACGCTGCCGCCATGGCCGAGGAGGCGGCATCTGCCCTTTCAAAAGCTGACTCCACACTAAGCGGGGGCACGCGCATCGAGAAACTCTACACGGATGGATGGATGGATGGATGAATGGATATGGCTGTACCCTTTAGATCGGGCGGTGGCTAGCGTCACCAAGCCGCAATAATTATTGAATCAAAAACTAGATTTATTTTTTTCTCTTTAAATAGTGAGGTTGAGGATTCGTACTTTGAACTGAAGGGTTTAATTTTTACTCATGCCTTGACTTTAGCCACCAGTCAGATAACCTCCTTCTAGTTAAGTCTAGCCGCTTAAAGTCAATTTTGCCCTCCCGGTCCCTAAACCGCAGTGCTTTGAAAAACTCTGCGCCATTATCCTGAACTATAGGGTGAAGCCCTTTACAGAACATTATCAAGTGTTCGGCAGTTTCTTCTTCCTCTCCACACGCACTGCATACTGTGTCTACCCCTTCGTATTTGGCCCGATATGTCTTGGTTCGCAGTACTCCCGTCCTTGCCTCAAACAGTAGAGAACTACCCCGAGTATTATCATAGATCCTTTCCTTGGCAATTTCCTGCTTAAAAGTTCGATAGATCTCTAGTGCGGACTTCTGAATCATGCCCATTCTCCACATGTCGGTCTCAGCTTCCTTCACCTTCTTCTTAACCGATAATTCTTTTTGGTTTGGCCCCGTGCTGTCTTCTAAGTATTTACCAGTCAATTTTCTGGTTCGCTTATTCCATTTTGTATTGATATCCTTCATGTACAGGTAGCTGAAAACCTTCCTTGCCCAACGCTCCATCCCCCATTTCTCTCAATCGCTTCTCAAACTTTATCTTGCTGCTAGCTTTCCTGCCCTCAAATGATGTCCATCCCATATCACCTTGCACTCTCTGATTTGATGTAATCCCGTGAGCTCCTAAGGAAAGCCTACCTACTCCACGTTGTTTAATTTCTAATCTTGCTTGAGCTTCAGATCTCATGCACAAGACTGCATCGCCGAACGTCAGACCAGGAACCATTACCCCTTTCCATATTCGTCTCACAACATCATACCTATTGTAATTCCACAGTGCCCTGTTTTTCATTCCCCCTGCCTTCCTGTTACCTTTAGTCGTCACGTATGCTTCGTGTTCCCTTAGGTACTCGGCCCAATGCTTATCCATACGCCCAGATATTTGTATTTATCTGTTATTTCTAGCGTGACCTCCTGTATTCTAAGCTCACTACCTTCATTGTCGTTAAAAATCATGACAGCTGATTTTTCCTTACTGCATCTTAAATCGAACCTATCTCCCTCATTACCACAGATCTTCCTTGTTGTCGGCCATTAGCACTATATCATCTGCGTACATCAATGCTGGTAGTGCCTGTTCAATGAGTTTTCCTTGTTTGACGAAAGAGAGGTTGAAGCCCAGTCCACTTTTCTCTACTTTGGCCTCTAATCCTTGTAGGTACATCATGAATAATAAGGGTGACAGAGGACACCCCTGCCTAAGCCCCCGTTTTACCTCTGCGGACTTGGATACCTGTTTTTCCCACTTTAAAACTACCTTGTTACCTTTATAGATATCCTTTAAAATATTAGTGACTGCATCTTCCACGCCTAGTGGGTCCAGTATTCCCCACAATTCCTCTCGAACCAATCTATCTTAAGCTCCCTTGATATCCAAAAATGCTAGACACAGGGGCCTGTGTTCCTTTTCTGCTATTTCGTTGCACAGCGTCAGTGAGAACGGATTGTCTTCCAACGTCCTATGTTTCCGAAACCCATTCTGCAGTTTCCCCAGCACCCCCTCATCCTCTATCCATGTCTGCAGTCTTTCCTTTATAATCTGCATCGCCAGCCTGTAGATCACTAATGTCACTGTTATACTCAACGCGAACACAACGCCATCTATCGTCTGGCAGTTGTCCCCCCCGAAATGCGGGTTCTGTGCGAGACAAGTGCGCCACGTGGCGCAAACAACTTTACAGAAAATGTCAGCACCCCCATAAGTTTCACCCCGTATTCTAGAACGTCCTTTCACTCAACGCTTCACCTTCACTTAAGAAAGCTGATGGGAACACATTCTTTAGGCACGGCAAGTCACAGCATATTTGCGATAATCTGATGCAATTCTTGAGTAGCACAGTGTCATTTTCAGCTAAGCAGTGGCACAGTGTTCAACTCTGTGAAAGGAAGGGTGAAAGTCGAGTCGAGGAGCCTTTGTGAATACGGGGGTTAGGCTCCACCGTGCGAGGCGACCTGAAGGTCTCTCAAGTTAGCTAGCCAACACAGGACGTGGTGGTCGCTCACAACTTTGAAAGGCCTCCCGTATAGATAAGGGCGAAATTTCGACGCTGCGCGGATAATGGCGAGGCACTCCTTTTCTGTTGTGGAATAGTTAGCCTCGGCTTTGGAAAGCGACTGGATAGCATAACTGATAACGCTTTCCAGGCCGTCGGTATTTTGAAAAAGGACCGTGCCGAGTACTACGCTAGTTGCGTGGTTGAGTATTTCTGTTTCAGCGTATTCGTCAAAATGCGCTAGCGGTGGCAGTGGCTGCAGGCGTTGTTTAAGCTTTTGAAATGCTTCCTCGTGCGCCATGTCCCACCTGAATTTGACGTCGGTTTTCGTGAGGTGAGTTGACGGCTCAGCGATTTGTGATAATCTTTTGCCTTTAATAGGCGCACATTACGAGCAATTACTAGGTGCACATTACAGTGCCCGTTAACACATTGAAACGCCGCAGGCGCCGAGCAAAGTCTGAATGACATGACCTTGAACTCGAAGATGCCGCTGGGTGTAGTAAAGGCAGTCTTCTCTTGATCTCTCTCGTCGACCTCAATTTGCCAATAGCCTGTCTTGAGGTCCATCGCCGAAAAGTACTTCGCGTTGTGCAGGCAATACAGAGCGTCGTCTAAACGTGCGAGAGGGTAAAAGTCCCCCTTCGGTGTCTTGTACAAGCGGTGGTAATCAACGCGAAAACGTAGGGTGCAGTCCATCTTCTTCACTAAAACCATTAATGACGCCCACAAATTTTCAGACGACTGAATGACGTTATCTCGTAGCATTTTGTCGACTTGTTTTGTCACAGCCTCCCGTTCACGCGTTGAAACTCGGTATGGGCTGTGCCGAATCGGTCGAACATTTATTTTATGTTATGCGATGTTTAGCGACTGTAGTTTGATGAATTCTGGACAATGATGAGAAGCAGTCCATGAATTGTAGAAGCAGGGTTTTGAGCTGGCCTTGATGACAATTTGGAAGTCTTGGGTTGACGTCGGAATCTGGTTGCGGACAACGATTTGTAAAAAAAGCTTCGGCAGCATCGAGGAGGTTGAAAGCATTGCTGGCGTCCATGAATTCGATCATGTAGATGACCGGCGTACCAACGCTCTGGTGCCGATATTCGTGACTGAAGTTTGTCAGCAATACCGTTGTTTTGCCTCCACGCAGCTCGGCTATGCCTCTTGCAACGCAGATCTGAAGATCTGACAGGTTAGAAGTAAGTGCTGATCAGCTTTGATGACGACGCCTTCAACGTTTGTGTGTTCTTCGGTGCAGAGAGAAATGATTACGCTGGGAAAAGGTGGCACTGTGAGTTGCTCTTCTATCACAATAAGAGCATTGGTTGGGTGTGTCATTTGGAGTGGCAGTGCTTCTGAGGTTAGTGTGCTTGACTCAGACCTCAGGTAGATAACAGCACCATGTTGACAAAGAAAGTCCATCCCAAGTATCACATCCCCGGAGCACTGTTGTAGGATTACAAAGCTTGCAGGTTAAGTCCGCCTATTGATGGCGACTTTTGCTGTTTATAGCCGAGCTGGCATTATATAATGGTCTACAGCCCTACGCTATCGCCCCACGCTGTCCGGACTGTCTTCAACCTCGCAGCGAACGCCCTACTGATGACACCATAGTCGGCTTTGGTGTCGACGAGAGCTGTGACGCTGTGACCGTCAATGAGAATGTCGACATCACTAGTTAGTCACCTGGCATTGCAGTTGGGTCGTGGTGGCCCCGGTCGGCCTCCGACACCATTGCGGACATCAACGAATGAATGGCTTCCTTGCAAGAGCACGTGCAAGTAATAATTCGTGAAGTGGAAACGATCACCGACTTGCTCATAACCAACTCTCGCCTCCACCACTTATGGGACGCACACGCTGGCCTCATACGCAGGTGGCGCCGGCAGCGTCACAACAAGAAATTACGCCGCTGCATCGAAGCACTAGCGCGCGAAATTGAGAACCACAGCCACGCCCTCGTGAGATAGCAGTGGGGTAAGCTGTGTGACAGCCTCAACGGGCAGATGAGCTCCAAGAGAACGTGGCACCTACTACGACAATTGCTCGATCCCTGTGCGTCCAAGTCGTCTGCTCAAAAACGGCTTCACCAGCTGCTACATCGTTACCCTGCACGGACGCCGAGCTGCTCTAAGAGTTGGCTCGTCGTTACGTGAACCTCGCCCAGCCGAAAGCGCCGCTGGAGCGGTTTCCCCCATACAGCGGCAAACCAAACCCCCGACTGGACGAAGATATTACGGAGGCGGAAATCTACGCCGCAATACTCAAACTTTGCAGAATGTCGGCGCCTGGTCCTGATGGCGTAAGCAACAAGTCCCTCCAAAATCCCGACGTTAAATCAGTGGCAGCACTCACATGGTACGCTAACGAGTGCTGGCGCTCGGGACACATACCACAAGTGTGGAGATATGCGAGGCTTATATTTATCCCCAAACCAGGCAAGAAGACGGACATCGCCAACCTACGCCCCATATCGCTCACATCTTGCATTAACAAGCGAATAGAACACGTTGTCCTTGCCCGATTACAGACCTACGCTCAAGAAAAGGACCTCTCTCCCACGATGCTCGGCTTTCGCACTCATCTATTGACGCAAGACGCGCTAGTGCAAATACACCATGACCTTCTTCATACCCCGCCAAAGGCCGGCACTCACCCTGTGCTCGGTCTAGATCGTAATAAGGCATTCGACTCGGTGCGACACGAAGCCATCGCCTCAAACCTTGGCGACAATGACCCGGGTGAACGCACGTGTTACTACGTATGTGACTTCCTTTCGAACTACACCATTGAAATATCGTTAGCCATTGACTCCGCCCCTAAACACCTCACACTCGGAGACAGAGGCACCTCTCAAGGAGCGGTTTTGTCTCTATTTCTATATAACCTTGCTATGCGCACGCTGCCTTCTTCACTCGATGGCATCCCGGGCCTTCGTCCTACCATCTATGCAGACGACGTCACGCTGTGGACGACTACGGGCTCAGACGGTGAGATAGAGGAGACCCTCCAATATGTGGCCGACGCCGTCGTTAGCCAGGTGACGCAGGCAGGTCTCACGGGCTCGGAGAGAAAGTCGGAGCTCTTGCTGCTTCGTCCTCCCGACCGCCGTCGGAACAAATGCCCTCCCCAACCGGTCATCCAAATCTATGTCAACGGCATAGCCGTACCACAAGTTGACCACACGCGCAATTTAGGCCTATTCATTCAATCAGATCAACGGAACACCATCGCACTGGAACGCCTAACCGTTGCCGTCACTCAAGCAACCCGCCTCATTCCTCGCGTGACCGCGCGAAAGCAAGGCATGAAAGAAATAGAGCTACTCCAGCTTATTAACGCTTTCATCACATCTCTTCTATTGTACGCGCTACCATACCTGCGCCTACTGGGACGCGAGAGGGGCAAACTAGGCCAACTTATTCGCAAAGTGTACAAGGCGGCCCTTAGACTCACTCGCACGGCCTGTACAAGGTGGCTCTGTACTCACCCACATCTTTCAACGCAGGATGTGCCGCTACAATGAAAAAAAGTGATTGATAACGGCCCCCATGAAGGAAAAAACATTATCTTGACTTTAGACATTAAGGGCGCATTTGATAACGTTAGCCACGAGGCCATACTTGAGGGCATCGAGGCTCTTCATTGTGGGCAGCGCGTCTACAGTTATGTTCAGGACTTCTTGTCGGACCGCACTGCCACAGTCGGTCTCTGCTCCATCCGATCACATGTTATCAGGGTTCCGACAAGGGCACCTCGCAGGGCTCTGTGATTTCCCACTACTCTTTAATGTAGCTGTGGTTGGTCTGGCACATGAACTCCACCACATCGACGGCATCCATCACGCAATGTATGCGGACGATATCGCCGTCGTGGCCACGCGGGGGTCTCTTGGAGAAAAAGAATGTAACCTGCAGCAGGCGTCAAACAATACGCGCAGGCACGAAGCCTGACCTGTGCAACAGAAAAATATGAGCTTATACGAATTTATTGACGCAAGCTCCCACCATCGACGCAGAACAACCAAGGCGCCCGCCTCCAGGCCGACCTTGCTGGCAAACAAATCCCAGAGAAATCTACCATTCGAATATTAGGCGTGTGGGTACAGTCGAACCGCCATGTGAATCACACACTTTTCCTTCTCCCACTTTTCCTTCTCCGCACAACTACACTGCAAGTGGCCCGAATGATATCTCGGGTAGCCACTCGTCGCCATGGCATGCACGAGGAGGACATCCTGAAACTCGTACGCAGCCTCATCGTCAGTAGGGTGACATACAGTTTGCCCTACCAACGCCTCACCAAAAGCGAACAGGGCCAAGTAGACGGAAATGTCCGCAAGGCCTACAAAGCGGCACTCAAGCTATCACCAGGCACTCCTTCTAGCAAGCTCCCCGCATCAGGCCTACACAACACCTTTGAAGAACTTTGTGAAGCGCAACTCGCCACACAACTGCAGCGGCTCACGCAAACGCCTACAGGCCATGACCTGCTCCTACGCCTTGGCTACATCAACCAGTTTCACGACGCAGCTCGTCGCAAGCCCATTCCGGACCAACTTCGTGCCACTTATAAGGTCGCTCCGGTCCCCCGTAATATGGATCCCTGACTACATCAGGGCCGGCGACATGCCAGAGCGGAAGCCCTCGAGCGAACTTATGCACATACGAACACTACGTACTATGTTGACGCCGCCAACTACGACCATGCAAACAATAAGGCTGTAGCCACAGTCGTGGACCACACACTCACAGAACGTACCAGCGCTACATCAGCCAGTTTCACGACGCAGCTCGTCAAAAGCCCATTCCGGACCAACTTCGTGCCACTTATAAGGTAGCTCCCGTCCCCCGCAATACGAATCCCTGACTACATCAGGGCCGGCGACAAGCCAGAGCGGAAGCCCTCGAGCGAACTTATGCACATAAGAACACTACGTACTATGTTGACGCCGCCAACTACGACCATGCAAACAATAAGGCTGTAGCCACAGTCGTGGACCACACACTCACAGAACGTACCAGCGCTTTCGTGCGGTGCCACATCACCGAGGCTGAAGAAACTTCCATCGCGCTCGCTCTCGCCCTCGGCCACAGGCAACGAAGGTCGCTGACAGTTCTCACGGACCCTCAAGCTGCTTGCCGCAACTACCTACAGGGGCGCATCAGCCGACCCGCTCTCAACGTCATCCTGAGCGCTACAGACACTGGCGAGCATTTCAATACACATCCACTCAGAATTTGGCATCGGATTATATGGACTCCGAGCCACATGGGACTGGAGGGGAATCAGGCAGCGGATAGGGTAGCTCGAGGGTGTGCGAGCCGAGCACCTTCCAACTTCGCTCCTGAGGAACTCGTTCAGGTCCCTTGCAACTATTCGGTCATCCTAAACCATTACAGAGGACTTAGGAAAGCTCATTTGCAAACCGAACACTAAATAAATAGGAATCGGTCAGCTGGAGGCAAATTCAAACCGGAACGTTTCCAAATTTGCACACCCTGAGTAAAATGCACCACTCGGCATACTCTCCTCTCTGCCCATGATGTTCAGCTAAAGCAACTCTGTACCACGTCACGTGGGAGTGTCAGGCCATTACAGCCTTACAACCAGTACAAACTCCAACAGCGGTGTGATGGGAGGAGCTGCTGGCCAGCGAGAACCTGGAAGATCAGTTCAGTCTGATCAACCGGGCCCGCAGAGCGGCTGCTGCAAGCAGATCCCTGGACTAAGGGCCCCCCCCACTGCAAGGCAAGCATCTCCGACTACTCGGAGCTTCTCCGCGGAAAATTTCCTGTAAATAAATAAAAAATACGTTTTCACCCACCACCACCACCTGGCGTTACACTTTACAGTGCTCGCGTTTTGCTAACGTAGCGCCGCTGTACCCAGCGGGCGCGCGCGTTGAGTATATTGGAGTATATTGGAGCATATTGTGCCCTTTATGATTCGCTCGTGGCCGTTTTCTAGCTCCGCTTGTACCAAATTTAGTGTTACTTGCCGTCATAGTATGACAAAATATATGTGTTGTATGTTGGTCTATTTGGTTTCGGTTCCACAATCACTGCCGCAGGTGGCGCCAGTGTTGTTTATGTATATAAGCATGCGCAAGTTGGAATAAAGGGGCTTTTGTTCCGACGGGCACTCAAATTGTCTAGTCGTTCATTACCCGCGGCATACGCCGCCACTACGTTGGCGACGAGGGTGCTCGTTTAGGAGGGGGTGTGATTTTCGTCATTTTTCGCCGAATGTTTCCCTAGCCATGAGTGTTTCTGGACTGGCACCAATGCCCCCGTTCCTGCCCACGCCTGGCTGCCCTACTGTTGCCTGGCCGCAATGGATCCGCATCTTCGAGAATTTTCTGCTCGCATCTGGTGTTTCGGACTGTGCGCCGGACCGTCGCAAGGCTCTCCTAATCCAGAGCCTCGGCGTAGAAGGTGAGCGCATACTTCGCACACTACCGCTTCAGTCTTCGGCCAACGCAAAGTCTGGTGAGCCAACTACTGATACGCATTCGGGAGATGTCAAGTACAGTTCTCAGATACAGCATGAAGCGTCGTACGATACCGCTGTTGCAGCGCTGCATGCGCACTTCACGACAACGACAAATGTTGTGGTCAAACGGCACCGGTTCGGTAGGCGCGTGTAGCAAGTCGGTGAAGCAATCAATAAGTACAATACCGCGTTACGTGAGCTTTCTGCTACGTGCTCTTTTCTTTTTCTGGAAGATTCCTTGCGTGACCAGTTTGTTGCGGGCGTATTATCTCGAAACTTGCGCGAGCGGTTGCTGCTTGAAGGGTCTTCTCTTTCGTTTGCTCGAGCTGTACTAATAGCGACGCAGTTTGAGTAGACAACCAATTATCGCAAAGAAATTGCTACTGCAGATGTCCAGAGCATAAATGCTCGCGAAAACACCCCTCAGCCCGCATCTTCTGCCAGCGACCCCTCGAAGTGGTCGCGCAGCCAACAGGGCCAGTGTTACCGCTTCGGTTCACCTCAGCACAACGCCTCTTCACTCCGGTGCCCCGTCAAAAACAAGCGGTGTCATGGTTGTGGTATCATGGGTCATTTTCGCTCGGTCTGCAAAAGAAACGCCGCTCCTGTTCGTGAACTAGACGATGAAAGTTTGATAACTGAAGCATTGAGCATTCTTGCCATGACGACATCCACTTGTCCCGCAATCTACGTATTGGTAGTAGTTGGTGAAACGAAGTTAACTTTCCTCGTAGATTCAGGCTCATCAGTATCAATTTTGACGCAAGACCTATTAAGGCAGCATTTTGCAGGTCGGCAGCTTTCAGCTGCTCGAATTAGACTACTGAACTATTCGAAGAAACCCATTCCCGTGTGCGGTTGCTTCTTTGCTGATGTCACGTACAATAACTGCACAACAAAGCTTCAATTTTATGTCGTTGAACAAGGCACCTCGCTTTTGGGTATTGATGCAATTAGGGCGCTCAGTCTGCAGATTGATGGGTCGTCATACAGTGCCTTGAAACGACAGCGGTGCGTACTAGCGCTCGAACGGAGCACACCACAGTCATGACAGAGGCGGAGCAGCGCATTCACCTTCCATCAGAATTAGTCGAAGAGTTTGGTGCTATTTTCGATCCAGGACTCGGCATCGCAAAGGGTTTTGTTCATCGCGTCAAAAGACGGTCGACAGTTCAGCCAGTTGCTTCAAAACTCGGGCGCCTTCCACTCTCACTGCGGCCACGAGTCTCGGAAGAACTGCACCGCTTGGAAAAAATGGACGTGATAGAGCGAATAGAGGCATCCGAGTTGGTGTTCCCCATTGTTCTGGTTGAAAAGAAAGATGGAGGTATCCACCTTTGTGTAGTTCTTCGACAGGTAAACAAAGTGGTCGTAGCAGATAGTTTTCCCCTTCCTCATACAGAAAAGCTATTGCATAGTTTCGTGGGGGCAACCCACTTTTCCAAGCTTCACTTTGCATCAGCGTACCATCCGGTCATGCTTCACCCCGAGAGCTGCGATTTAATGGCTTTTATAAGAAACGACGGCCTCTTTTGTTTTAAGTGTGTGTGTTTTGGGCTCGCGTCGGCACCATCTGCTTTTCAGAGTATGATGTCGAAAATTCTGCAGGGCTGCAGCGGCATCCTGTTCTATATCGATGACATCATTGTGTTTGGGAAAGGAAGAGAGGAACACATGGCTTTGATTGATTGATGATTGATTGATTTGTGGGGTTTAACGTCCCAAAACCACCGTATGATTATGAGAGACACCGTAGTGGAGCGCTCCGGAAATTTTGACCACCTGGGGTTCTTTAACGTGCACCCAAATCTGAGCACACTGGCCTCGACATTTCCGCCTCCATCGGAAATGCAGCCGCCGCAGCCGGGATTTGAACCCGCGACCTGCGGGTCAGCAGCCGAGTACCTTAGCCACTAGACCACCGCGGCGGGGCAAAAGAGAGGAGCACATGGTGAATCTTACCGCAGTACTGAGGTGCATAAAAGAGGCAGGACTCAAATTTAACACGAAATGAGTCATAGATACGCCGGGGCTTGCGTTCTTGGGCCACAGGATCACCGCAAATGATATTGTGCCGTTGAAGGAAAAGGTTGCTGCCATTCGAGGCACTCCAGCGCCTACGGATCCAGCCAGCCTTCGATCATTTCTGGGATTGGTCGAAAAATATTCTAGGTTTATTCCCAATTTCGCTGATATGGTTGAACCAATGCATGTCCTGCTAAGAAAGGGGCAGCGATTCGTTTGGTCTGACGAGATAGACGCTAGTTTTAGAATGACCAAAGACGCGCTGACATCTAGCTCTATACTGAGGATGTTCGATGAATCTGTTCCAGTCTTATTGTCGACGGACGCATCAGAGTGTGGAGTTGAAGCGGTCCTACAGCAGCTGGAAGGACATAAACTGCACACTGTCGTTTTCGCGTCTCGAGTGCTTTCGCCAGCTGAGAGGAAATATTCGGCAGAATAACGGGAAGCGTTGCCCTGTGTTTTGGCGCGCGAGCGGTGGCATGTGTATTTGTGGGGACGCCACTTCACGTTGCTCACTGATCAAGCCTTGGTGACATTGCTTTCAACCCAAGGAACAGGAAGGCGCCCTTTGCGGGTAGCGCGATGGACAGAGCGTCCACTACGGTACAACTATACCGTCGAGTACCGCAAGGGGTCGAAAAATCAAGTGGCGGACGCACTCTCACGCCTGCCCGCGTCGTCTTTCCAGGAAGAAGAAACGCTGTTTGGCGAGGTTGTATCAGTTCTCTAAATTCCTTCCTGCATTACTGCATTACCAGAGAACAGTTTGAGCAGTCCCAATGGCAAGATAGCGCACTGCAACAAAGCAAAATCTATGTGCAATCGTCGTGGCCTGCACACAAATAGTTATCAGCCGAGCTTCAGCCATTCTTCAAAGTACGTGACGAACTTTCTGTGGTAGACAATCTTATCTTGCGTGGCGAACGGCTTGTGGTTCCCATGCCACTCACGCAGCAGGCAATCGCTGCAGCACGCGAGTGGCGTCCCGGAGTGGTGCGAACAAAAGCGCGGCTGCGAGAAAAGTATCGGTGGCCGGGCATAGACCGCCAAGTCAAACTAGCTATCCAGATGTGTAGCATATGCCAGGAAGCAGACAAGAGCGTCAAAGTGCGAGCTACACCCTTGCAACCGGTCCCCTTCTCAGAGCAGCCTTGGCTCAAACTCGGCATGGATATTGTAGGCCCATTTGAGAGGGCGCCCTACGATTGCAGATATGCAATCACGCTTGTAGATTATTATTCCAAATGGCCCAAAGTGCATTTCTGTAGCGAGACGACAACCAGCACAGTAATACGCTTCTTAGTCGCTGTGTTCGCGCGCGAAGGCTGCCCAGAAGAGGTTATTTGCGATAACGGTCCACAGTTTGCATACCGGGAGTTGGAGGTATTTCTTCAAGATCGCGGCATCCAGGTCAAACATTCGTCCGTATACTATCCACAAGCAAACGGCCAAGTAGAGCACTTTAAGAGAGTATTAAAAAGCTTCATTCAAGTGGCGGTTCTTGAGCAGCGACCCTTGCGCCAGGCGGTGACAGAGTACGTGGTGTTTACCGATGCACACCGCATGCTACAACTGCAAGGGCTCCAGCTCTTCTGCTACACGGGCGGCTGCCGAGAACTCAGTTGGATGTCATCGGGCATCTCTCGGTAACCTTCTTTGATGAGCCTAACTCGGAACTCCGGCGCTTACGTGAGCGGGTAAAGCAAAAGCAACAGAGCAGCAAACGATACACGGACGCTCGGAGGGCTGCAAGGGAAACCGAGTTGACGTTGGTGACTTCGTCAGAATGAAGAGACCCACAACTAGATTTAAAGGCTACCTGAAATTCAGCCACCCAACAGCAGTGATCAGCAGAAAGGGGTCATCTTTTTTTTCGCCTGGCTGACGGCAAAACGTCAAATGCATCCAAGTTTTCAAAGGTGCCATGAGCCTCTGCCGCCCTTTACATGCGGGGAGGAAACGATACAGCTAGGGAAGGAGGATCTCTGCCTACGTGTGGAGACCCCACCCCAGAGACTACCAGGACTTCAGCTGCTGCCCTTTTGGCGGCGCAGGCACCCACGTCTCCTGCGTACGCTGTGCAGGAACCCACGTCTCCTGCGTACGCTGCGCAGGCACCTATGTCTCCTTCGGCTGCGCAAGCGGACGGGTCGCCTGCCGCGACGCAGTCAGCCAAGTTTCCAGGAGCAGTCACACAACAACGCAGGGTGCAACCACCAAGAAAGACTACCACCAGAGCGTTATGGCTACAAGGTGTAACAAGAGAAGTTGTGCTAAAGTGAATGAAACGGACGTATCCAGTGTGGTGGATTCCTTTTAGTAAATTGTGTGATTTTGTAGTACTAAGTAGTTACATTCATTGTACCGGTTGTATTTTTGTATAGTGTTTTTTCGCATATGTGCTAACACGCTAAACTACAAAATCACTTATCCATATGGCTGTTTTTCAGGAAGGGAATGTGTTGTATATTGGTCTGTTTGGTTTCGATTCCACAATCACTGCCGCAGGTGGCGCCAGTCTTGTTTATGTATATAAGCATGCGCAAGTTGGATTAAAGGGGTTTTGTTCCGATGGGCACTCAAGTTGTCTAGTCGTTCATTAATCGGCAGCACATGCCGCCACTACAACATGGTGCAAACATGATAATTCTGACACGCGTGTCATGTAAAAACATGACAACATAACACGCTCATAGCGTGCTCGCGGCCGTTTCGCTCACTCCACATATAGTGAATTTGGTTTCACGTGGTATCAGTGATACCACGTGAATTTGGTATCAATAAATGGCGAAGGTAAACGACACCTCCAAGCATAATAATCGTGACACGGAAGTCATGTACGGCATAATTTACCTCCACCTCGTAACGTTTGCTGATTTTAAAGCGACATATGATTATTTCTCATTCATGCTTCGCATATCATCGATTCCCACTGCACGTGGGATCTGCCAATTTGTATGAGTTAGTATAATTTTGGCAACAACTAGCCTGCAGAAGCAAACAAAATCGCGTTTGATAAAAGAAGCCACGTTGCTATATAACAATTTTAATGTGTCCAGCCGAAAAAAAATAGAGACCTGCTTTGTAAATACCTAGATACACCCTTGTGGGATTTTGTTTTCTCTGCGGCGAATCGACTGTCAAGTGTCTTTTCGACCTTCATTGCATTCTTATGTTAGCTGGAAACTTTTTGCCCAATTTGTTGCTCAGATTCCTAATTAGAAACTGATTTAAATATACTCAAATGATTATAGCTTCATGAAGAATTTACCGCAATAACAGGCATCAAGAGGAGGAAAATCTGTTGGCATTTTTCAACTTTGCGCCCAGAATTCTGGAGCTACTAAAAACTCGCCATTCAACAAAGGACTTGGTGAAGGAGCTCGAAGACGAGCTTGAAGAACTAGAAGGCAATGGCCGAAAATGTAAGTATGTAAAGTATTCAAGGTCCTCCTTGTATTACTGCTGTGTTTTTGCAATAACAATTCTTTTCCAGATCAATATGCAACTGCCCTAATAGAAATCCTCCCTCTGCAGCTGAAAGAGAAGCCTCAATTTCTCAGGGGGCCCTGTAAGTGACTTTACGTTTTATTTAGTAAAGTTATAATTAAAGTAAACCATATTTAAAAGGAAACGGCACAATTCTTTTGCACAGGGACAATGGGAAAAGGAACGATAGAAAGGAACTTTTGACATAAATATCACTGCACACTAAAAGTTTATATGTTAAAGAAAATCATGTTATAGTAAACACTGAAGCGTGACATGACCTTTTGGCATGACCATGCGTGCTTCTTTCGAAATGACCATTCCTTCTGCATCTGTTTGTCGCAGAGGGAATTGTCATTTCTAGAAGAGCGCGTTTCATCGTGCCGGACGATCATGTCGTGCTTTAGTGTTTACGTTGATAAATTTTCTCTTATTACACTGCCATGCGTATTAGGGAGCTTTAGAATACCGTTTGCAAGCGCTGCGGGCGTAGCGGGTGCCATATGAGTTTTAGAATAGCTTTTGCCCTACTGCGCTCCGCAACGCACGATCGAAGCGACACCATAGCCTCGAAACTAGCGCTTGCGGGCGACATGCGGGCCGCCATCACTACCCGTAGCCTCTAAACCAGTGCTTGCGGGCCACATGCGGGCCGCCATTACCGCACGCAATGTCGTATTTTTTGCGTGCGGTCCGCGAACGCGAACGCAGACTCGCGTTATGACGCATGCGCTGTGGCAGCGACCGTACCACAAGGTCTCGTGGTGCGCTATTCTAAAGCTCCTTATTATCTTGATGTATTCGGGTTTCACCCGCAATGTTTGTTTGCAAGACTCCGCCCAGACCACGGCGCGATGTGTTCGAAGCTTCACGATTGTCATTGATAATTCCGTTATGATTGCGTGCTGGACGCCTATAGTCTCGCTTCGTCGAGTGATTACGCGGCCACCATTGATAATGCTGGAATCTTCGATGGCACATGTATAAAAACAAACGCCCGTTACCGCCTGTCAGTTGACCGACGGACACCGCCTTGTTCGCCACTAACAGTGCAATGTAAAGCAGCGGCCACGTCTGCGTATAGCGCGCGAGCAGCCAGCCTTGCTCTGCGGCGCGACACCTTGCGGCCATTGCGGGTTGTGACGTCGGATACACAGGCTTACACGGCCTTACAGACATGCTTTAGCATTTCGATTCTGCTAAGGGCAAATACTAATGTTTAAACTTTACAGGACATCTGCCCTGCTCTTCGTTTTGAGGGAACAAGTATCACAGAGGCCGAAGAAGTAACCGTAGTGTTTGAGGCATTCAACATTCATGTCGTCGATGTTATAGCCGGCATGACGGCTATCATGGAACTGTATCGGGTACTAGACATCATGTACTCGGAGAGTAATGAAGACACCTTAACGCTCCTTGAGTACTTTTGTGAGTTACCAAGTGTGCCCAGAGCACCACTACTTTTAAGGAAGATTCCATTGATCAAGAGTTGATCTGACCGCATGGTGCAATGAGCAGAACTGATATAATAAAGATTGAAGTGTGTGTATTATATGCTGAAAGTTGTCTTTATGGCGTGTTAGACGATTAAACTTGTGGTTTTCGTCATGTCTGCAGAAAGCCTTTCGTCAACAACTTGCACAAGAGCGCAAGTTGTTTAGCCGCACTTCACCTATATTTGGGATCCTCTCATTATCTGAGGTTTCCTGCACCTTTACCGTGCTACTAAACCAGTCGGAGAGGGAGAGAAATTGGTATGTTACTGAAGTTTCTAAGTTTGTAATATATTTTATAAAGCAGTGTGGGACGTGTTACTATTTGCACTTAGTAAGTGGTTACGACCCATTACTAACTGGTTGCTAAGAGGGTAGCATGAGTTAAACATGCTGCTTGTTTTATTTACTAAGAGGGTAGTATATGTTACTAAGATGCTGCTTGCTTCAGTTACCAAGAGGGTAGAACCAGTTACTAACATGCTGCTTGCTTGAGTTACTAAGAGTGTAGTATCTGTTAGTAACATGCTGCTTGCTTCAGTTGCTAAGAGGGTAGAACCTGCTAATAAGAGGGTAGTATCTGTTACTAACACACTGCTTGCTTTTGTTGTCAAGAGTGTCGCAACTGTTACTAAGAAGGTAGTATCCGTTACTGACATCCTTCCTTAGTAGCGGTTACTAAACCTATTCTTACTAACTCAGGGTACTAAGAAGGCAGTAACATATGTGACAAGTACTTAGTAAGTGAAACATAGTATTACAACCCTTTTTAAAGTGTAACGTGACTGCAGAAAGAACATAACTGACTAGTCATAACTTGAATACAATGACATTTGTTAAAAATGGAATGATTTACTTTTCATGGCCCTGCAGCTTTTCCGGTAGTTTCATTCACATGGCATGTTGCAAAACTAGTATGGTATGGCATCATGGCATGGCGTACACAAGCAACAGACCCTAACATAAAAATGATGACATGCGTGCCATGTAAGAACATGGCTACATGCTACGCTCATGATGCGCTCGCGGCCGTTTCGCTAGCTTCACATGCACCAAACACGGTAATACGTGACGCTAATGGCCGACATAGGTAAATGACACATCCAAATATGATAATCACGACATGCGTGTCATGTCACAACATGACTACTTGCAACACTGCTGACGCGTTCGCGGCCATTGCGCTAGCTTCACATATGCCAAATTTGGTATTACGTGACGCCAGTGGATGACGAAGGTATGTGACTGGTGCAAACATGATAATGATAAGACGCCTGTCATGTGAGAACATGACTACATGCCACAGTCAAAGTGTCAATACATTCCGACGTGACGCGGTGCGCGTGCTCGCCGGCGTTGCCTTGCCGGGAGCCGGTCCTGCCATTTCCTCGCAGGCGCGCGCCGCGCTGCAGTCCTTTGACGCATGCGCGTTTCAGCGCGTTCGGCATCCCTCCGTCATGAAGAGGGAGACGCAGTGTTGTCTGGGTAACGCATCGGCGCGAAATGCAGCATGTCACATTTCGCGCCGGTTGCCGCCGGGCCGCGCGGACGTACGGTGGTCATGCCTGGCGTCAGACTATAGAGTACTCGCGTTTTGCTAAGGTTGCATCGCTGTGCCCAGCGTGCGCGCGTGTCAACGCTACATTTTAGTATGAGCCTTTCATGATGCGCTCGCGACCGTTTTTCTAGCCTTACATATACCCAATTTCGTGTTACATGACGTCAATTGATGACGAAATATATGACTGGTGCAGACAAAATAATCTTGACACGCGTGTCATGTAAGATCATGACAACATACCACGCTCATAGCGTGCTCGCGTCCGTTTCGCTAGTTCAACATATGCTAAATTTGGTGATTGGTGAATGATATAACAGTGCTAGTTAATTGCTCAGTTTCTCAATGTGTCAGTAATCATACAGGCGGTTTTCAGAATAATTTAGAGTACGAGGCAGCTGAGAGCGCCTTTTGCTGAGCGTCCGCTATTTCATCGTTTTCGTCCATTTTCGTCTATTCGGGGCATGGTACCCAATTCAATCTGATTAGTGTTAGGTGGGTATCTCTGACATTTGTAGCTCTGATGAATGGAGCTCCGACATTTATATATATATCGGCTCCTCTGCAGAAGCTAGTACATTATATGGTAAGGCAAAATTTTTGCAATATTGGGATATATGTCACGAAAAATGTTTTTCAACTTCTGTGTTTCATTACCAATACAAGGAACTTCTGTCACTTTAACATCTGATGATCTAACAAGTGCGTCTACGAAGCCCACCCATGCTGTAGGAAACAGAGATCAACATGACCGAGAAAACAACTCTGACTGATGTATGCAAAATATAATATTAGTTTGAAGGAATTTCCATATTATAGGAGTGATCGCACAGTTATTATCCTAAATCTGCACAAAAAAGAAGACAACTTCGCTGATAAGTAGATGACATTAGTGGCTGTGGCTTTCGGTAATCCAATAAATAAATTTGGGCCTCCCTTTCCAAGAGTGCAAGAGGATGCAATTTATAAGCTGGTGCACCAAAATATGAAACACATCCGCATTCTAATGCGTGGCTGAACCGCTTGTGTCCAGAAAAGCTGCATGTATGTAGATTTTGTAAAACATAGTGTGTCTTTTCGTATCCCCGATAGACCGCTGCACAGCCTTCGAAAGTCTCTGTGTCCGTACTCCATTCTTGGTCGTACGCCAAAGGAGGTGGTTCCCATAAGTCATTCCCAAATATATACCGAGTCAAACTGCGGTATGCTTCGCAGGTTGCAATTTGTTGTATCCAATGGTAAAAATATATTTGCACGCTTTGGCTCATTAAGACATAAATTAATAGCCTGCCAGCAATTTGAAGGGCTCAATTAGACGTTTGTAAGCGAATACATAGCGAATGTATATCACTGTCTCAAGCGAAAAATTTCTATATCTTCTGCATATACGTTTGTGAACACTTCATACGACTGGGAGTAGTGCTTAGCAATATAATAAAAAGAGAGGTGAATGCTCTCTCAGGAACTCTTCGTCATCTGTAATGTATATATAAAAAATGACATTTTAGTGAACAATAAAACTCCTTCCCCAGTTGAAAACCCCCATAAACCACGTCAACACATTATTAGAGGTATCATTAAATTTCAAATAAACAAAGATAATTTTATGTTCTTCTCTGTCATAAGCTTTTGACCGAGAAGAATATTGTCACTTTTTCTCTCTATCTCTTTGCTCGCGTGGGTAGGAACGACAGTGTGTGGAGCACGCTAACCCGACAACGTCGACAGGCTGACACGGGCGCGCTTGATCGCAGGTATGTCTAGAAAGCTGTCAATTGATTGCCAGTTATTGCCATCGAGATATCGAACTTCGGATAACTGAGTCAGGAGTGCGAGGCGTTATGCCCTGAGCTACGCAGTAGCACGTTCTAGAATGTTCAAACAGCAAGCTATTTATATCTACCACTTATTACAGGTGCCAGGCATCTCGGGAGAGGGTGGAGGAAACTATTGTGTTTTCAGCATTACCAGCAAGATGGCGCAATGAGCGCGCATCGTCACATAGGCGTGACGCGATGGCGCACACTCATCTTCTGCGCGTACTTTGCCCCACGTAGAGAAAAAGGGGTGGATGCTCGTTCACACGCCGTTATCTTACAGCGGGGAGGATTGTGCGTTTCGCCTAGCTTTTAGGTATTGCCGGAACGATTCCGTTGTAGTTACTTGGTGCAGAAAAAGTCACTGCAATTCTTGCGCAGTCTTCATTTGCCAAAAGAGCGGGCTTTTCAGACGCAGCGAATTCACAAGTGAGAAGTTTATTCGCGTTCATTTTTACCTGTGAGTACGTTTCGTGCGTTATTTGTGCGTGAGAAACGCCGGGCATGTTTTGATCTGCTTGCCTTTCTGCGGGTGACCTTCCAACTTGTACTATCGCGTTCCTTGCTTCGCCTTTGCGAAAAAGCTCTGACGTTTTAGATGCGGAGCATCTAATACTCGAGGCTTGTAGTGCGGCGCCATCCGCAAGCTTCCTCCTCCTTTTTCCACCATCTGTGCATCCCTTCCTCCTCTACACACCGCGCGCGCTTCACTCCTCCACCATCTGTGCACTCTTCCTCCTCTACACACCGCGTGCGCTTCTCCTCTTCACGATCATTCGCTAGCTGTATAATGTAGCGCGGATGCGCCGTCACGCTTCGAGAACATCGGCAGCTGACGCGCGCGCATGCGCCGTCGCGCTTCGCGAACATCGGCAGCTGACGCGCGCGCATGCGCCGTTGCGCTTCTCCCCCTTCTCGAACATTCGACAGCTGACAGTGCATGCGCCGTCGCGCTGTATATATACTCAAGGTCGGTGCTCGCTCGCTCAGTTGCCGCTCGTCGGTTGGTTTGTACGGCGCGTCGACGTCCGAAGTCGCAATGATCGACGTCCCTTCGACCAGCGCCGGCCAAAGTGTTGGCGGAACCGCTCAAAGTTCGTCGCAATAAATAAACACCGCCCTTTCGCATACGTGTCGTACGTGTTCACTCATTTAACACCCCTCCTACAACCACGTTAACCAATTTAGCCAGCGCCCCAAGTAAGTCGCGATTTAACACCCCATTTCACAACCACGTTAACGAATTTAGCCATCGACCCAAGTAAGTCGCACTTTAACACCCCTTTAACCAATTATATGCTCCGCATCCTCCTCAGTGTTCCCCCGAGGGAAGCTGCGGGCAATTTTTTTGCGTCACTGCATACGTCCTCGCGGGACTTTTGAATTCTTTAGGGTCTATACGCCACGTGCTGTCAATCACGCGAACTAAAGCTCTGGTGTCCAGAAAAGCTGGATATAAAGCCGTCTACGGCACCGGCGCATCAACCTTGCCCGCTGACGCACACAACGCGGTACGAATACATTAGATCTGTATAAAGTCACATCGTGTCATTGTAACAGCTTCTTCTTTTTATTTTCAAAAATATTCGTAAAACTCGGAACAAACGTGGCACAAAATAGGTACAGGAACTCCTGCGAAAGCAGAACAATAACACCATGCACAAGTCTCTAAAAAGGCTGTCGGTGTCACTATCAATTTTGAGCGTTGCTGTACAAAAAAAAGCACGTCCTTGTTCAGGGTCTTTAAAATCGAAACATACTTCTTATAAAACAACTATGGACTTTTTGGAGTAACTACTGCAGCTTCGAATAGTGCAGAGTTTTGGTTGCGTCGGAAAAACTGGGTCGAAAGAATTCAATTGTCAGTCCCTTTGGAGGACTCCTGCATGGTGGTCTAAGTTTTCGGAGCCCTCTACTACAGCGTCTCTCATAATCATTTCGTGATTTTGGGACGTTAGCCACCACATATGGATCAATCCCTCGAACAATTGTGCCGCATGATGAAAGAATAAATTTCTGCATGTTAGTTCAATGACCAATGAACCTACACATTATCGAAAAGTACTAGGCTTTTACGTTAATTGGCATAATTTTTCATTAAAACATATTTGCACAAACGTCTATCGAACCCTCAAGACTACATGCTGCAGTATTCCAAATGACATTTTTCATGCCAATATATGTGGTGTAAATGAGTCCGTGCTTTTATAGCTGCGGTATACACTGTATTATTTCAGGAAAGAGCTTGTTTTGCCTCTCGGTGAGATAAAGGTTGCGAATCTGAGTCAAGCAACTTGTGCTAGGTTTGAATTAGTCACAACTCGCAAATCAATGGTTATTACTGAAGTCGAATAAATGAGCCTATGAGTCGGATTTGATCTCCTTAGTCATCATATTGCTACGTAGCTGACATATCGGAGGTCAGAAGATGTCAATGAAGAAGTGGCCTGTGGGTTGTGCGTGCTGTCCTCCCTCTTAGTCGACGCTATACGCATCAGTTTCAATAAAGATTCTAAACAGACATGCCTCGTGTCATTTTTACGTAAAAATATGTTTACTATTCTCACTCTACCTGACGGGCAGTGACACATCGTTCAGTACAAAAGGCGCGAGGAATGGTGGAGTGATATTCGTTCGCTTACGTTACCTGTTTTGTACACTGGCTAACTTTAATCAACTCGTTAAATCAACTGTCGCACTCCTGTCTTATGATTCTACTGTTCAATTATCTTATGGTGTTTCGACCCCAGATGCTTTCCCACCATACTCTTATTCTGATTCATATACAGTCCGCTACCGCCTTACTCTCGCGTGCACTTTCGGGCACTGGATCTCACCGAAACATGAAAACTCACATTTGTTTGGAAGGGCACTGGTTTTCAAAGGATGGCGCCCATGCACTGCACGAGCCAACACTCGAACCATCATGTGTTGACAATATCTGGCAATCACTCGCATTCTTTCTGTCAACTCCAACTCGATAGTTTCTACATACGCACGCATACCCTGACAAGAAATTAGTCACATCCCTACTTCCGTCATAAAACGTCCCTCCCACACACTCCCTCGCGTTCACTCCCAGGCGTGAGGACTTTTTTGAGCAGGCGACAAAGATGAGCACTCATTATAGACACTTGAGCTCCGGTATCGACTAACGCCGTGAAAGAAATACCGTCCACCTACACCTCAATCAAGTTCGTATCAGTGGGGAGCGTCAATGGAGGATTTGGATCATTCGCAAGCGATGCAGCACTACCTCCCGGAGCTGCATGATCTAGTTTTCCGTCCGAGAGGATCCACAGTTGACCGGCGACGGATAGCGGCGTGGTTGGGGCGATAGGGGAACGGCGACGTTGAGGTGGCGGTGAACGAGCAGTGGAGCGGCTGTTGGGGATGTCGGAAGAAGGGTACACACGACTGGGCGAATACCGACGGGAGTTCTCGTATGGTCGATTAGAGGAAAATTGGCTCCAGTTTGAGAGCGGGAGATATGGCCAACTCGGTGGCAGCGGAAGCAGATCGGCTTGTCGTCTGCAGTTCTCCATTCCGCCGGATTGCGGGATCGCGGAATAAAGTGTAGGTCATGGCGTAGTGCATTTGTTGTCATTGGTCTGGAGACGGGTCGGGAGACAGAGCAGGCCACAGGAAAACCAAGCTTTGCAATTTCCTGCCTCACGACGGCTTGAATAACGGAGACCGGCGGAGGCGTTTCTGCGGCGCCATGGTCGAGCGGATGTGGAGGAAATGGTGCCGGACTTGACGCCTCAAGCTCCCGTCGAACTATTCGTGTCACGCTGTCCTGCTTACACTGGTGCCAATTTAGCGGATTTCCCGCTAAATCTGGCGGATTTTATTTTATTTCGACGGGAAAAAAATCAGTCCAGCGGCTAGCGGATTTTCTGACGGGCCATTTTTGTACATAGCGGATTTCTGTCGGATACCTCACGCAGTGGACTAATTCAAAATCGCCCTGCAAGAAACCATTCCCGTGTTCTCTAAAAATGCGGAAATTGTTTAACTGCAGAGGCTCCTGTTCACTTGCTCCGCCTATCTCAGACAAACAAATCCGTGAGGTTTCAAAGCGGCGATCGCTTTCTAAGTAATAAACAACGGACGAGCTGCGATGCACCAATCTGTGGACTCTGCGCGCCCCCTGCCGCTTGCCGTGCAAACAGTGAGTCCGCTATCGTGCAAGGAGCGGGCTCGCTGTTTGCACCACAAGCGGCAGGGGGCGTCTGTAGTCCCGGCGGGAAGAGTTTTATAACTAAAAATAACCAGGGAGACTTTTCGACAGGTTGTATGGACAGATACGATTCCAAAGTGGCACCAATATCTCAGATAGGTAGAGTCCGGGGCACAAATAGACATAGCCACGAGCGCCGAGCCAATTCAGACATAGGGTATATTAACATGCAGGGTGGTAGGAACAGGCTGAAGTGGGAAGAGATAGAAGAACAGCTAAGGGAAGAGAGGCCGATGGTATACGGTTTTGTAGAAACATATCTCAGGGACATGGAACAACCTCCGAACAATCCGGACTACGCGTGGGAATATTGTAATAGAACAGAAGGCAGCAGAAAGGGGGGTGGTATTGGGGCATTCATTCATAAAAGTACAGACTGGCAAAGGGTCAAGCAGGAGTGCAAGGAACATTTATGGCTAAAAGGGAAAGTGGCAGGTCAAATGACACTCTTTGGTTTCGTGTACTTGTGGACGGGAGCTAAGGCCAGAGAGGAAAACCAGGCAATGGTAGAGTGTATATCAAAGGACATTCAGGAGTTTGGAAGAGAGTGCGAGATAATTATACTAGGAGACATGAATGCGCACATAAAAGATATAGATGGGTATACCGACCCGACAGGCAAAATGATCATAGATATGTGTGAAAGGCTTGATTTGATCATTTGCAACAGTACCGAGAAGTGTGAAGGGCAAATAACCTGGGAGGTAGGAAGGCTTCAGTCGACGATAGATTATGCACTGATGTCACATAGGATGTATGATAAGCTCAGGGGAATGCACATAGATGAAGGTGGCTCCAAAAGTCTGGGTAGCGATCACAAACGTCTCAAGCTAAGTTTGGGAAGAGCAGTGAAAGTGGGAAGGAGACAAGATGAGCAACTGCAGGAAAATTTTTATCCAGAAAGGCAAATTGAAATAGCCACTAAACAAATTGAGAAAGTAATCACGGAGTATAATAAGACAGTGTGGACATACACGAATCTAATTAGACTCTTTGAGCTAGAGCTTGCTAAGACGCGTGGCAAGTCACCCCGGAAAAGAAGACACAAACCCAAAAGTTGGTGGGATGAGGAAGTTAAGAGAGCCATAGCAAAACGTCAGGAAGCCTCTAGGGAACACAGACATGCTAAGCAGTGGGGTGAACCGACAGATGATGTTGAAAGAAAATGGGCAAACTTTCTAAGCTGTAGAAGGGATGCATCCCATCTGATCAATGAAAAGATTAGAAGGAAGGGAGCTCAGTGGCTGGCAGAAGTACATAAAAAAGATAGAAAGGCAGCTGCGAAATTTTGGAACCATCTAAACTTCCTAAGAAATGAGACGAGCCTAGAGCAGAGTTTTATAACTACAGCCCAAGGTGCTAGGCTAGAAGGGGACGAAGCTACTGAATATATAAGAACAAGGGTAACAGAAAAATTTCAACAAAGAAGTACTTTATGCACCACAATAGACAAGGACGAATCAAGTGGTGCAATGGCTCCATTTTCACAACAAGAGTGGGAAAGGGCTGAGAAAAGGGTTCCTAGTAGTACATCAACAGGCCCAGATGGAATTCCAATTAGGCTGATAAAGACATTAGGTCCGAAGTCTAAGCAGGCTATGAGAGAGGCAGTGAGCACAATAATAATCGATGGTGAAGTTCCCGATGGATGGAAACTTAGCAGATGAGCATGATCTATAAAGGAAAGGGGGACAAAGCTGACATAAACAACTACCGTCCTATAACAGTGACATCAGTGGTCTACAGGCTGGCGATGCAGATTAAAAAAGAAAGACTGCAATCGTGGATAGAGGATGAGGGGGTGCTGGGGGAACTGCAGAATGGGTTTCGGAAACACAGGAGGTTGGAAGACAATCTGTTCTCACTGACGCAGTGCATCGAAATAGAAGAAAAGGAACACAGGCCCCTGTGGCTAGCATTTTTGGATATCAAGGGAGCGTACGATAGCGTGGTTCAAGAGGAATTGTGGGGAATACTGGACACACTAGGCGTGGAACATGTAGTCACTAATCTTTTAAAGGGTATCTATAAAGGTAACAAGGTAGTTATAAAGTGGGAAAAACAGGTATCCAAGCCTGCAGAGGTAAAACGGGGGCTTAGGCAGGGGTGCCCCCTGTCACCCTTATTATTCATGATGTACCTACAAGGATTAGAGGCAGAATTAGAGGGAAGTGGACTGGGCTTCAACCTCTCTTTAGTCAAACAAGGAAAACTTATTGATCAGACACTACCAGCATTAGTGTACGCAGATGATATAGTGCTAATGGCCAACAACAAGGAAGATTTGCAGAGATTGATGGACATCTGCGGTAAGGAGGGCGATAGGTTAGATTTTAGATTCAGTAAGGAAAAATCAGCAGTCATGATTTTCAATGACAACGAAGGTAGTGAGCTTAGAATACAGGAGGTCACGCTAGAGCTAACAGATAAATACAAATATCTGGGCGTATGGATAAGCAATGGGACCGAGTATCTGAGGGAACACGAAATATACGTAACGACTAAAGGTAACAGGAATGCAGCAGTGATGAAAAATAGGGCACTGTGGAATTACAATAGGTATGATGTTGTGAGAGGAATATGGAAAGGGGTCATGGTTCCTGGGCTGACGTTCGGCAATGCGGTCTTGTGCATGAGATCAGAAGTTCAAGCAAGATTAGAAATTAAGCAACGTGGAATAGGTAGGCTTGCTTTAGGAGCTCACGGGAATACACCAAATCAGGGAGTACAAGGTGATATGGGATGGACATCATTTGAGGACAGGGAAGCTATCACCAAGATAAAATTTGAGAAGCGATTGAGAGAAATGGGGAAGGGGCGTTGGGCTAGGAAGGTTTTCAGCTACTTGTACACGATGAATGTCGATACAAAATGGAGGAAGCGAACCAGGAAGTTGACTGGTAAATACTTAGAAAACAGCAGGGGGCCAAACCAAAAAGAACTATTGGTTAAGAAGAAAGTGAAGGAAACGGAGACTGACATGTGGAGAATGGGCATGATTAAGAAGTCCGCACTAGAGATCTATCGAACTTTTAAGCAGGAGATTGCCAAGGAAAGGATCTATGATAATACTCGGGGTAGTTCTCTACTGTTTGAGGCCAGGACGGGAGTATTGCGAACCAAGACATATCGGGCCAAATACGAAGGGGTAGACACAGTATGCAGTGCGTGTGGAGAGGAAGAAGAAACGGCCGAACACTTGATAATGTTCTGTAAAGGGCTTCACCCTATAGTTCAGGATGATGGCGCAGAGTTTTTCAAAGCACTGGGATTTAGGGACAGCGAGGGCAAAATAGACTTTAAGCGGGTAGACTTAACTAGAAGGAGGTTATCTGATTGGTGGCTAAAGTCATAGCACGAGTGAAAATTAAACCCTTCACTGCGAAGTACGAATCCTCAACTTCATTATTTAAAGGAAAAAAAAAGATAAATGTAATGGTTAGTTCACTAAGTATTACGGCTAGGTGGCGTTAGCCGCCGCCCGATGTAAAGGGTACAGCCACATCCATCCATCCATCGGAAGCGAGGCGATTGGCGAAGTAGCCACCCAGTTGTTTTTTTTTTTGCGTTCGAAGTTGCAGAGAACAAAGGAAGACGTCCGGCTGCTTTGTGTCGAAAAACGGTTCTGTTTATTCTCCGTGTAACCTGACTCCCCTTCCTCTTGAGTTATGCCGAAAGTGGTATATTCGCAGAAGTTCAGGACGGAGTGGTTAAAGGATCCCTTACTCAGCAAATGGCTGGAGTGCAAAGCGTCTGCAAAACAAGTTGCGGCGTGCAAGCACTGCGGCTGTCAACTAGGCAGCAGATATTTGGACCTGAAAGCTCATGCGAACACCAAGAAGCATAGGGAACTGGCTGGCAGTTCTTCAATCCAGAAGCAACTGGGCTTCACTACAAAAAGGCAAGTCCAACCAGGGAATGCCGCTGAGGGCAGAACTGCTCTATTTATCGCCGAACATTTTTCAATTATGACTGCCGATCACTTGTGCCAACTCTATAAGAAGTCGTTTCCTGACAGCGAAGCTGCAAGAGCGTATCAAATGCGCCGCTCCAAGCGCGATTCCGTGATTAAGAACGTTCTTGGCCCACACTTCAAGGCGGATCTGGCACAGGACATTGGCGACAGCTATTACAGCTTGATCATAGATGAGTCGACCGACATCAGTGTCACAAAATTTCTTGCCATTTCTATCATCTATCACAGTGTCACCAATTCAAGGATCATGACCACATTCCTTAACTTGTGCACCTTGGAAGTGTGCACGGCAGATGGAATTGTGGTGGCCGTGAAATCCACTCTGATGGAGTACTGTCTTAAACTGGAAAGGATGAGAGGCGTAGGGACAGACAACGCTAGCGTTATGACGGGTATCAATAATGGCGTTCATCGGAAGTTGAAAGCTGAGGCTCCCCACCTCGTACTGATACGCTGCGTCTTCCACTCTTTGCAGCAAGCCACGTCGGCTGCTACGGCGGAAGCATTGCCGAGAATCTTAGAATACCTAATAAGCGAAACGTACAACTGGTTCGCAAGATCCCCTGCCCGGCAAATGGCGTACAAAAAGCCCTACGGTCTGATGAATGACGGCGATGAACCACTGAAGATTGTGCAAGCGTGCAGGACGCGATGGCTATCCCTCGAAATAGCCGTATCGAGGATCGTAGACCAGTGGACCGAATTGAAGGCGCACTTCGAGATTGCAAGGCGCACTGAAAAGTGCTATGCGGCAGAGGTGCTGTATGGTATGTACGAAAACCAGATCAATCTGGGGTACTTGCTTCTTTTGAGACCGATTCTGACAGATGTTCAGAAGGTTAACAAGGCATTGGAGGCGAAAAATGCGGATCAAACAAAGCTGCTGAAAGACCTCATGACTTTGATTTCAAGCTTGGTTGAAAAAGTCGTAATTCCGACAGAGCAGATTGACGTTTTGACGTGCAGACTTGAGGACCACTTGAATCCCAAGCCATATCTGGGCTACCTGTTTGAGACGTACGTTGACAACATGAAAGCTCAGAAGACCGACGAGTTCTCTGTCGCAGATGAAGCTGTGATGCGAGAAAGCTGCATAAGATTTATTACCACGCTAGTAGATAAAATCAGACAGCGACTTCCCGACAACATCACAGTTCTCCAGAAAACATCACTCTTATCGGTCGAAAACGCTTTGTGCGTCGTGAAGGAGCCATTGATTCCTCTGCAGGAAGCAATGGCAGTGCCCCCTGAAACGATCGAAAAAATTCAAAACCAGTGGGGAAAAATCACCCTCCTGGACTGGAAGGAAATGTCGTCCACGCAGTCGTTCTGGTGTGAAGTTCACTCCTATAAGGACGCCTGCGGTGAAAACCCGTTCGCCAAGCTGGCCGGATTTGCCATGTCGATGCTCGTGCTGCCGTATTCAAATGCCGAAGTAGAGAGGACATTTAGTCAGCTCAACATAGTAAAATCCAAGCTGAGGAACAAGCTGAAGCCTGAAACAACAAATGCCATCCTCGTCGTAAGAGCGGGGCTTAAGCGACACCAGAAAAGTTGTTTTGATTACGAACTTCCCGCGGCAGTTGTTAGTGCAATCGGGACATCTGCAACGTATGTGCAACCAAGTCATCTGTCTGGTCCCTCAATAAGTACCAGCGGTCCTGTGGAGATGGTGTCAGACGACAACAGCGGCGACGAAGACCTCGATGTGTTTTTCGTTGACCTGTGAGTTTTTTTATCAGTGTGAACATTTATAACTTTTAGCCTCATCTGTGATGAGGTTCACCAATGACGACGACCGCAGCACTGAAGCCTCAGGTGTTCTAGTTAGACTCCTTGAACGACTATTCGCGGCAATATGTTATTTCAGCTCTCGAAGTTTTGGGGAGCTTTTGAGAATGATAAAGGTATTTATCATACGAAATTGCAGTGTTTTTTGAATGAAATAGGCCCTAGCGGGAAATTTAGCGGATATGTTTTAGAATCTAGCGGAATCTGGCGGATTTCTCATTTCTTTTTAGCGGATGTCTGACGTTCAGCGATGGCAACACGACTCCTGCATTGGTGGTGCGGCACCGAGATCGGTGCAAGTGGATGTCACAGCCGTGTTTGGTAGCCGCGTAAATTGAGGCAGAACACGGCGGCTTTTGGCCATTTCGAAGCGACGGCATTCCTTTGTAGTCATATCTACGGTCGTGACGTTATTGTAGACGAGCAAATTGAAGGCGTCGTCCGCTATGCCCTTAAGTATGTGGCCCACCTTGTCACTCTCTGTCATTTGCTCGTCGACTTTTCGGCACAGCGCGAGCACATCCTGTATGTACGAGACATACGACTCTGTTGACGACTGCACACGAGTGGCGAGTTCTTTTCGCGCTTCCATTTGGCGACCGGACGGGTCCCCAAAGATGTCGCGTAGTCGCTCTTTGAAGGTATCCCAGCTGGTGAGCTCGCTCTCATGGGCGTCGAACCAGACCCGTTCATGCTCTTACGCGACCCTCTCTCCCTCACAGTTGCACCTCGTGCGGGGTTGAGCTCACAGTGCAACCTGGCGTACAAACCCTAACATTGCTTATATTTAGCTATACGTCCAAACTAGCGCCCCTCACATTCGTTGAGTCAGCCGCATTCATATATAAAATACCCACTGTGAAATTTAGAGCATAAGGACCAACTTTAAATATAATAAGTTAACCTTCTACTTTGCCTAAAACGTGTATGAATTACGTACACAGTACCATGGTGCTGCTCTCCTGATGTCTTTATTGCTCTTACTGCAGATCGCACTTGTCTTGAAAGGGCCCACCGTCACGCGACAAATAGCGCACGCCGAGAAGTACTTCAGTAGAGCTGCAAGTTCATGTAGGAGAAAAAAAACATGAATAAAGCATTTCATGTCACACCAAGCATGGACCTCTGTGCAAAAGACATCGTCTATATTGGCAGTGGCAATGGGCGCAGCAGGTGAGCCTACGACGTTGTTTGCTATAGGCGAATCCAGAAAAAAGATGAAGAAAAGATATAAGGAGCCGGTCTTGTTGCCCTACAGGGGCCACGCTGGCTTTCAAGAGCACCGATACGTCAGTTGGCACGTAGATTTGTCACCGCCTATTTTTAACCACGGGGAGTGTCACTCGATGGCGAAGGTAGCTAGTAGTATTCTTCATCGTCATCAGTGTCACCGAAGGCCGGACAGTCAGCCGGTAGCGTAAAAGAAGGCTCCCCTTGTTCAGGGGATGACTCGTACGGGGCCATCGAGGGCTGCACTGGTGGAGGAGAACGCTCGCTGGCTAAAATCTCACGTGGAGAGGGCGTCTCCATTTGCAGGGTAGCAAATACTTGAGCTTGAAGAATACCATCCCGTTCAAGCTGCTTTGGCTGGCGTTCGTTTCTTGTACGCAACATGGTGAACTCATGTTCGAGGTGCCGAATGATCTTTCGCGCACTAGGAATGGGATGTTGACCTGCTGCAGGCCTGCCGTCCTTGTAGTCCAGTGGGTGAACTGCAACTCCCGGTATTTCAACAGAAAGAGCTGATGAAAAAGACGAGACTTCGTTAGGCATCGGCGAGGCTTCGGCGAACGAGCTCATTTCACCTGAGTTTAGGAGCCCCCCGTGAACCGGCAAAATTCTTTCCTCCGACGACGAGGGAACGTAGCTGACGTGCGCTCCTCGGTCACAGTGCTGACAGCGCATGTAGTCTTCGGTCTCGGAGATAAGACCGGAGCACAAAACGCAGCAGTCGCCGTCGGGCATTTTCACTGTCTACCATGCTACGCACGCACGAGATGGGCACCGACCTCGCTCTTTTGCATAACGTGCCCTTGCGTTCTCCTCTTTTCTATTGCAACCACGCCTACAGGTTCCACATGCAGCAATACTTGAAGTACCAACAATAACGGTATTGTGAATGAGGAGTAAAGAAAAAAATAGTCTATGACCACCGTGGTGGAGTGATAGTTAAATGATCAAATGCACAACCAACCAAAGCAGCTGACAAGCATAACCCATGTAATGGGTAGGCGTTATTTTTTAAAACAAGAACTGGAACAAACTTCGATGAATTCAATGAATTGTGAAGAAAGCTTATTTGATGCTTTTCTCTCAAGAACTGCCTCCCAGATAAGATACAGCTACGAGTTCTCAGACGAAAGTATTCTAGAAAAGTTGGTATTCCTCTTTTGCGGTTGTTATAAAAGATGAGGTACCCGTCGAAAAGCAAAACAGTTGCCCTTGGCAGCTCTTGGCCAATACTGCACAACGGGAGTGAGCCACACCTAATAGGAGAATAAGAACAACAAGCTTGAGAGTATTCTACAAAAATGTACCTACTTAAGCACTTAACTTCGAAATACTGCAAATATCCATGTCGGTAGCTACGACGATCGAATTGCTTCCGACAGCCGACGTCGAGAATGATCAAAGTGAGTCCCTACCGATTTGCTGGGACGATCGGCGAGGTCGTTCGGTGGGCTGCAGAAGTCCTGTAGGCATTGTCAACGGTATCTGGTGTCGTTGGCAGTCCCGTCATGTGCTCACGTATTGAGCGTATCAGCGAAAGGCATGACCAGGAGTATTCTGCTTGTATTCTCTTGAGCATGCAGAAAAAACAAAGATGGCCAACCACTGGGGCTTCGTGAAGGACATGCAGAAATTCCGGTCACACTGCCGAAGGTACAGCGACAAGGTAGCTGGCATGGGCCGCTGAAAAGTTCTTCTTTACGAGGACCTCGTCTGAATACTGTTGGCACGACAGAAGTCCGGCCCTCGAGGTATTCAATGACCCTCTCAGCTCCGGGTTGGCTTGCTGTCACTCGGCAAAGTCGTCGGCACTTACGGTTCCCAAGAAGTACTAATCATCCTGGTCATCCTGCGGTGGTGGATCCACGGGCGCACGAGACAGGCAGTCGGCGTCGGTGTGTTTCCTTCTTGACTTGTACACGATTATAATGTCGAATTCTTGAAGTCTTAGGCTCCACCGTGCGAGGTGACCTGAAGGTCTTTCAAGTTAGTTAGCCAACACAGGGCGTGGTGGTCACTCACAACTTTGAAATGCCTGCGGTTTAGATAGGGGCCAAATTTCAACGCTGCGCAGATTATGGTCAGGCACTTCTTTTCTGTTGTGGAATAGTTGGCCTGCACTTTCAAAAGCGACTGGCTAGCATAACTGATCACCCTTTCCAGGCCGTCGGTATTTTGAAAAGGGCCGCTCCGAGTACTACACTACTTGCGTCGTTGTGTATTTCTGTTTCAGCGTATTCGTCAAAATGCGCTAGTAGTGGCGGTGTCTGCAGGCGTTGTTGAAGCTTTTGGAATGCTTCCTCTTGCGCCATGTCCCACCTGAATTTGACGTCGGTTTTCGTGAGGTGAGTTAGCGGCTCAGCAATTTGTGAAAATCTCTTGACAAAACGCCTGTAATGGGCGCACGTTACGAGGAATCTGCTGCGTACTGCCTTCTTAACGATAGACGGTGTAAAAGCGGTGATGACGGCTGTTTACCGTGGGTCAGGACAGACGTTTCTCACTCGTGCTTCGCATATCATCGATTTCCACAGTGCGTGGGATCTGCCCATTTTTATTATCTTCTTAACTGTGGTTCACACCCGTTGCGGAGTATTGACAAAGAGCTGCTAGGGGCGAATTTGTTTTTTTTTTCTTTAGACCGGCGCCTCATCTTTTACAATGACCGCAAGGGAGGCGTAGCAGTTTTTTAAACATTCGTCTGATACCTCTGTCACACGGCCACCACCAAACTCCGTTGAACGCCGTCAACGTAAATCTTCCCTAGGGGGTTCGACGGAGAAGGAGTTGTGGTAGTGTCACACGGCAATGACAAGGTTGTAACAGTCGCCGCGAAGGGGCTCAGCTGGCGCTGTTTGATTTTCGCGAAAGTATTCTCATTTCATGTCTATTGATTTTTTTGTAAATCCTCGTTATGTGGTTTTTACAAAAAGCACTATTAAGTAGATGTGCGACTAACAAACCGTTAAAAATAATTTCAAATAAAAACGCATTTGATCAATGTAGCGATGCTGCTAGTGACGCTGACCACATTGTGCTTTTAGTTGTTTTGTTGCCCGTGAACACAGAGAAAGGTGCCCGTGTATATGCCCGGTACGAAAATTCTTGTGCTTCCTTGCCTCGTGAGCGCAAATTTTGTGTTCTTCAGCCATGAGTGACACAGCGGACGACGTGAGGAAAAGTGGTACGATATTGCGCTGGCAACGACGTTGATCGGCTCCATGGATATTGAGATTGAGGCTGATAGAGCCCGTGTGCGTGCTATAAGGCACCGTCTCGTCGCGAACAGCCTGACGCTGAATGCGATGGCGTTGTCATCGAGGCGTGCGTCAAGGCGAGTTTGGGCATATCCACGATTCTCTCGCTGGTTTGAAGACACGCTCCCAAACCTAGACGGGCAGAACTTCCGGTAGTCATTCAGAGTTTCACGTACTACGTTCAAATATCTCGTAGACGTGTGTACGCCAGTAATGCAACGACAGACTACAAACATGCGGGAAGCGGTGTCTGTGCAAAAAAGGGTCGCTGTTGCTCTCTACAAGCTGTGTTCCTCTGCTGAAGATAGAACAGTCGCCAATTTGTTTGACCTGGGCAGGTCGACGGTGAACACGATATATAGAGAATTGTGTGACATCGTCGTGGAAGCCCTAGAAGATCAGTGGATCAGGATGCTTGCAGCTGATCAAAGGACCCACCACATACGTGAATTTTATGCTGTCACTGGCTTCCCTCAGGCAGTTGGAGCACTGGATGGCTGTCATTTCCCTGTCTCGCCTCCCAAAGAAAATGACATCGACTACTACAATTACAAGGCCTGGTAAGAGTGTACAACTTACATCAAAGTTGAAAGCTGGGCTGTTTGATACATTATTGTATACGAAAACTTGGTGAACACACATTGAACATGGAAATATCAGCCCATGCGTATAAACAGATAAACTCTTAAGTGAATAAAATATGAATTCGTTATTGAAAGCGACACGTCATAAAAAATCATATCAAATGTATGATGCCTGTTTTGGATAAGCTTTAGTATGCACTAAACAATATTTCAGATGTTAATCATCATCTATATTACGGTGTCTCATTCCAGCACACAGCTCAAGAACAGTTTTGTTCTAGCATGGCCACACATACATGCCACATCTCGCCTCATAATGCATGTGTACACGGCATTGGCATGTTTCTATTACAATTGTATACAATGTGACTGTGAAGTTGTTTGTGCACTGTCATCTCCTTATTGAGATGGTAATATCACACTGCAGTAAGATCCAGTAAGATCACACTGCAGGTGCAGTGTGATCTTACTGGCTTTGGTGGACCACAAATACCGCTTTCGATACATCAACGTCGGTTCCCCAGGCAGGTGCCACGACGCCCATGTCTACCACAGTTCAAGCTTGCCAAGCATTGTGACAGGACCAACATTTCGGAGTCCTACAATTTCTCTCAACAGTTCTGTTGTGCCACCATTATTATTATGTGACCAAGCATTCCCGCTGACGCCCAATTTGATTGAGCCTTTCCCTGGTTCAAGTAAAAACTCTGCCAAAAAAGAATTCAATTACCAGCTGTCAAGGTCTAAGCGAATTGTGGAGAATGCCTTTGGAAGACTGAAGGCCCGCTTTAGATTTGTCATGAAGCATATGGAGTGCGAGGTCACGAATGTTGCTGTTATAATAAGAGCATGCTGTGTGCTGAACAACATTTGTGAACACTTCAATGACAGTGTATCCCAGCAATGGATAAATGAGGCAGACATGCAGAACGCACTGTACGAGCAACCACACCACACCACAGCCATGCAAGTTGGATGTGGCAGAGTTGTTAGGGATGCACTCGTGCAATATTTTCAGCAGCACAGAGACAGCTAGATTTAAGTTGAATTGGGTATGAAACAAAAAATAATTATTTGCTCTAAAAAGAGACCAAGAAGCTCCAGCTTAAAACTCAGTAGGTTTACCAGTCTGCTTTGAAGGTGTCATTGAGCCTGCTGTATTGCTGTGTTTTTAAAAACATCCTGTGAGCTTCTTGGGATGTGCCTTGGAGTCTATATTGCTATCATTTGTGTGTGCACGAGCAGTTTCCTTTTTTTTTAAGTATCCATGTTGAATCTCTGTTGTGTAATCCCCTTTCCCCACCTCGTACCACACCTATGTATGTTTTCTTTTTATTTTTGAAGTTTGTAAAAAATTTCCAAGTGTGCATATTTCACACATTCTTTTCTTAAATTTGCACATTTTTATCTCCATTGTTCTGTTCCTTTTTGGACCTTGTAAAGTATGTTCATCGGGTCTGAAAAGCAAACGTTCGCTGTCATCTTTTGAAATTGGGAAGGACTGGAGATCATATTTTGAAAAGTTATGGCTTGTCGTAAATTGGGTATCATGTTTACTTTGGACTTTATGTTATAAATGTGTCTGTAATAATAAAAGCATGTTGTGTCCTTAATAATTGTCTGCAGTTCAACCAGTGAAGCACATCAGTATGTATACTACTCAAACAATAGGGGCCTGAAAGAAACAAATGCTTATTGAAGTAATTAGAGAAACTTATTTATTGAAATATTTCGAAAACAGGTCCACAAGTTTTTCCTGTGTTGCCACCTGCCGTTCACGCAGACCCTGCTCAATTAGCGTGGCAGTCTCCAGTGCTGCAATAAGCTTCGCTTGCTGTTCAAGCAGCGCACTCTGAAATTTTTCATTGGCGGACATCCGCTTTCTCTTTTGTGCTCGACGCTTCCCATGTGGCTGGCTCGTGCTGGTGCCAGGTTGGCTCGTGCTGGTGCTAGGCTGGGGTTCCTGCTGGAGGTGCGAGGCACTGCTGCAGGCATCTGTCACGGAGCAACCCTCAGTAGCCCCGTCTTCATCTGAGGACAGACTTGACCCAGTCTCCATGCCCCGAATAATCTGAAAGACAAAAATCTGTTAGTGCGTGCCACAACATCAAGCTGCTTTCAGCCTAATGTGGCATTTATGATGTTGCACATTCTTGAAGTATTGCAAGAATGAAGCATGCAAAAAAATGAACGAATCATATCGATTAGCCTCAGAAGGACGTACTCCAAGCTTTAGTTGCGACAAAAAGCTTGTTCTTTGGGGGCACATTAGTGCAATAGTTTCATCCCATGCTGCTTTTTTATTGTTTCCATTGCTTGTAGATATCAAATGCCCTTGAGTGAAGTCTATAATCACAATTGACATTAGAATTTAGAGCTCAGTTTGGAGTGTCGCATTCTTAGGTTGCATTCTGCAATCACCAATTGGTCGTGGCACCAAAAATTTTTAGTTATTATCGTAACGGCATTACCTTATACAAATGATTTACATACCTCATCGACATTTCCCTTTGGTGAAGGGCAACTCTCTTGCACGAGAGAGCGGTCGTTTATGGGCAGTGTGCCCAGAAACCTGTGAAGTTCGACGAAAAACGGCCAGGCACTAAGTGCAGATCCGGTAGCTTTTTCCCGGGCTTCTTTCCTGATAACACAATTTACCATTAGAAAAGCAGTGATGTAATGTATAACCACATTCTCTTTGGACTTGCTACATAACTTTCGGTTAATTTCCTAGCCGGTGAGAGCGCTGCATTATACATTCGCGTCAAGCTCCATGTCACGGTTAGCAACGTTTGTTTCTTATTTTCTTGTGTAGACGCGCAAGCCTGTGCTGTTGCATCATGCCAAAAATGAAAACGGTGAACAATGTATGCAAGGCAACCGCAAGCTATTTTTGATGTTTCAGAATGAAGACCTAAATAAAGACTAGTAGCTCAGGCACGCAATTTTACTCAATCATGTAGCTCATTTCGTAGGTTGCTTACCAATGCTCACAAATACTGGGAGTCCTAAAAGATAAGATAGGATAGGATGCGTACGCAGGTAATCAGTTGAATACTTCGATGTTCAAGGTGACCCAAATGCACGTTTTTTTTAGCCAGGTAACGCGCACGAGCTGCCTCATTCCTATAACAAAGCCTAACAATTGCCTCATTCTAGATAAACAAAGTTGAACGTTGAGTTGACACGCAGAAATAACGCAACGGCAGAATATCTACACAGAATTAGCCCCTCAAAATAACTCCTTGTAGCGAAATGTGCTTCGTGCAATAGCACCAACTGGAAGTGCCAACAAAAACTTACACGGGTTAGCACATGACTACACACCAACTGTTAGGAACACGCGTGCTTTTCTGCTGTATGCATTCAACAGTCTGCGAACTCACCTGTACTTCTGCGTGAGGTTGTCAATTTTGTTTTGCACTTGTCGGCGCGTCCTCGAAATACCCATCTTTGCAAGAGCGGCGACAATGGCGTCATACACTCTGGCGTTATGTTTTTCTCCTCGGAGCTCAGGAAGGTGGTCCTCCCAGATTCTAATCAACACCCAAGTGTCATTTTCACTCCATGTTACTCTTGGATTTGGTGGGGTCCCATTAATCGTTTCTGCAGCCGTCGAGGCAGGTGATGATGTTCCAGCGTTGTCAGTCATTTCTTTTAAACGTCAACACGGCGACGACCACAACCACGCACGTGTACGGAATATTTTTCAATGGCGCCGGCACGCGCGACTCCCGAGGCACGGTGTGTAGGGCGGCGGTGTTGAGAGTAAGTGAACTCTGGCGGGCGTAAATATATGTAAACAAACACGCGTTTTGAACGAGTACTGCAACGAAAGAACTTTTAATATTGCCAAAATGCATTATTCTTTCACTGTGGCCACTTTAGTGCTCGAAATTTTTCTCTGACCTCTAGACTGCTGGGAACGAGAGTACCTCGTTTCGCTGCGAAGGGAGATAGTTGAACGTCCTTCGCGAAATGCTCCGTTCACCTTCGTTTGCGTTAAGGGTGGCCGTGTGACACCAACCGCATCTTCATTGTCGTAAAGACGAGGAAGTTAAACGGTCATTACAGGTGCCCGTGTGACAGGGGTATGAAACGGTCTTTGCGGGTGCCCGTGTGACAGGTGTATTAGGTGGCTAGAACGGGGAGGTGCGATGACCGGCCTCCGAAAGTTAGCCCAAAAGCGCGTTCCTGCCGCGCGATGGCGCTGTTCGCGGAGGCACCGTGCTTTTCTCACGTCGTCTGCTTGCCTCTGGGCGGTCAAGGGATTCGATTGCGCTCAATTTTAACGCTAGAGCGTTTTCGATGCTGATGGGATTATTTATTTAATCTTGTATACGTCGAGAAACTATGAAAAGCCTGTGATGTGAAAAGCAGTTTAGAGGAATTGCTCCCGCAAACTGGCTGGTTGGAACTATCCTGCATGTATCGCTCGCAGATTAGTTATATAGTGTTCAGATTGTTATAGTAATTAAGCGTGGAAGTCAATACAGTTTTTTTTGATATGCAATAAAAGCATGTATGAAAATAGAAGACTTGTGGCTTGATATAAGCTTATTGGAAACAGTACAAGAGAACATTACATAACATAGGACTTCACCTTCTTGGCTTTATTCTGCAGCATGCTGGTTTAGCCCTCCAAGCAGAAAATTGACCCTAGTACTGCTTTAGTCTGGCTCTTTCTATCGCAGCGCTGGTGCTCACGAGGCGTGTGCCCCACCGGGCTGTCAAACAAGCCAATGTGTTAAATTGAAGAAGCCTCCACTTTCCTATTGGCTTAAACATGTACGAATTACGTACTTTGAGTCAAAATGCATTTCGCAAACTGCAGAATTATCTTGCAGTGGCTTCTCGGCCTTTGGTATGACACGTGCCCACTTTTCTTAATCACCCTTGTGGGCAGGTGCGCGAAACAGGGAGAGTATACGTCACTTCGATTTGGCTTGCACTGCCTGCACTAGTTCTTAAAAGTGTCACAGCGGTGCCAGCGACGCTGTGGGCGTGCAGCACAGGTTCAGCAACTGCAGGTGCAGCCGTGACTCTACAGCGCAGCGGCTACTGCCATAACAAAGACGCAAGTGCAGGAAGAGTTCGGGGTATGTATCGTGGTGTTGTTTACCATTGATACACACGGCGTGTGTTGATAGCGTTGCTTACCAAACACTGCCGCGATGGCTGTCTTCATGTTATGTATATATATAAAAAAACTGGCACAAGCTTCACTCAACTGTTTTACGCAGGACTTCAAGCCGCCATCACAACCTGGCACAAAACACCACATCTGCGTTTTTTTCTTCTTCATAGATGGCATAATTCAGAGTGGTTCAAAAATATACGACGTCCACTAACACCATCTTCTTCAAGGAATCGGGAAACAATAGGAAAACAGGCCGCAATTCCCTGAAAGCGACCGCTAACTTGCGCTGCTCCGTACGAGACAAGAGAAACGTATGCTCACCGCACAGAATGGAGCCCCTGACTGACGCATCAAACTTTCCCCCAGCGGCGAGAACGCGCAATGGGGCTTCGCTAGGCAGTGAGAGCGCCGCCACGGTCACCACACTTCCCCATTCTAGCCGCCCTGATTCGAATGTCATGGCGATTGATCTTTCCAATGTTGCCGCACTGAACGTTCTGCGCAACTTTACAGAGGCAGGTGGTATCAACGTCTGCTGCTACATACCGATGAGCTCCAACATCGCCACTGGTGAGATCTACGACGTTATCACTGGTATTAAATGCAAAGAATTTCTTAGCGAACTTCGGTGACTTTGACCGTATCTGTCTGTCTGATATGGTTCTGTCTGTCTGTCTGTCTGTCTGTCTGTCTGTCTGTCTGTCTGTCTGTCTGTCTGTCTGTCTGTCTGTCTGTCTGTCTGTCTGTCTGTCTGTCTGTCTGTCTGTCTGTCTGTCTGTCTGTCTGTCTGTCTGTCTGTCTGTCTGTCTGTCTGTCTGTCTGTCTGTCTGTCTGTCTGTCTGTCTGTCTGTCTGTCTGTCTGTCTGTCTGTCTGTCTGTCTGTCTGTCTGTCTGTCTGTCTGTCTGTCTGTCTGTCTGTCTGTCTGTCTGTCTGTCTGTCTGTCTGTCTGTCTGTCTGTCTGTCTGTCTGTCTGTCTGTCTGTCTGTCTGTCTGTCTGTCTGTCTGTCTGTCTGTCTGTCTGTCTGTCTGTCTGTCTGTCTGTCTGTCTGTCTGTCTGTCTGTCTGTCTGTCTGTCTGTCTGTCTGTCTGTCTGTCTGTCTGTCTGTCTGTCTGTCTGTCTGTCTGTCTGTCTGTCTGTCTGTCTGTCTGTCTGTCTGTCTGTCTGTCTGTCTGTCTGTCTGTCTGTCTGTCTGTCTGTCTGTCTGTCTGTCTGTCTGTCTGTCTGTCTGTCTGTCTGTCTGTCTGTCTGTCTGTCTGTCTGTCTGTCTGTCTGTCTGTCTGTCTGTCTGTCTGTCTGTCTGTCTGTCTGTCTGTCTGTCTGTCTGTCTGTCTGTCTGTCTGTCTGTCTGTCTGTCTGTCTGTCTGTCTGTCTGTCTGTCTGTCTGTCTGTCTGTCTGTCTGTCTGTCTGTCTGTCTGTCTGTCTGTCTGTCTGTCTGTCTGTCTGTCTGTCTGTCTGTCTGTCTGTCTGTCTGTCTGTCTGTCTGTCTGTCTGTCTGTCTGTCTGTCTGTCTGTCTGTCTGTCTGTCTGTCTGTCTGTCTGTCTGTCTGTCTGTCTGTCTGTCTGTCTGTCTGTCTGTCTGTCTGTCTGTCTGTCTGTCTGTCTGTCTGGCCGTTTCAAAAATTGTATCGATACCAAACTTGGTATGGTATAACATAAGCGTATGAAAACTGTATCTGACTAATCATAACATAAAAATCACGATATTTATGCCATGAATGTCATGATCCAAACATGATCCAAACAAAATAATCATGACATGCGTGTCATGTAACAACATGACTCCATGCCACACTCATGATGTGCTCGCGGCCGTTTCGCTAGCTTCACCTATATGCCAAATTTTAACTTTCGTGACGTCAACAGACGACGAAGGTATGTGACTGGTGCAGACATGACAATCACGTGATGCCTGTCATGTGCGAACATGGCTACAGACCGCAGTCAAGGCGCCAATACACTTCCACATGACGCGGTGCATGTGCTCGCGGACGTTCATTTCGTCGCGTCACGCCAGCGTTGCCACGCCAGTCTCTGACTTATACACGCAGGCGCGCGCCACGCTGCGTTGCTTTGAGGCATGCGTGTTCCAGCGCGTATGGCATCCCTACGTCATGAAAAGAGGGAGACGCAGTGTTGTCTGGGTAACGCATCAGCGCGAAATGCATCATGCCGAATTTCGCGCTGGTTGCCGTCGGGCCGCGCCGACGGACGCTGGTCGTGCCGTGCGCGCTTCGCGTCAGACTATAGAGTGCTCGCATTTTGCTAACGTAGCGTCACTGTGCCCAGCGTGCACGCACGTCAACGCTACATTGGAGTATATTGGGCTCTTCCTGATGTGCTCACGGCCATTTTGCTAACTCCACATATACCAAATTTGGTGTTACGTGACGTCAATGGTTGATGAAGGTATATTACTGGTGCGAACATAATAATGCTGACAAGCGTGTCATTTAGAAAATGGCAACATACCACGCTCATAGCGTGCTCGCTGCCGTGTCGCTAGCTCCACATATACTAAATTTGGCATCGCTCGCCGCGAATAGATGACAAAGGTAAACGACACATCTAAACAGGATAGGCATGACATGTAAGTCATGTGCGTCATCATTTACTTCCACCTCATAACATTGTGCTGATTTTAGAGTGACATATCTACCTTCCCCATTCGTGCTTCGCATATCATCGATTCCCACTGTATGTGGGATCTGCCAATTTTTTCGCAAATCGGAATTAAGTGGCCTGGTGAAGCCAGCTAATTGCCAGGTCCTTTTCCTCAAGTTTTGTTATCACCCCGTTACACTGCTTTGAGCGCCAACCGCGCCTACAATGTTCGAAAAGCTTGGAGGCTGTATTAGATCGTTTTGCCAAGATTACACCCAGATTGCACCCAGATTACAGATTATACTACAACCTACGTCTCCGCTAGCGATAAAACTAGAACATTCGATGGCAAGTGTATAACTGCCGACGCGCTTCGCCGCTTGTCAGTTGATCGACGGCCAAGGCTGCATTTGCTGCTATCAGTGCGAGTGTGCTACTATAACCAGTCTTTCCGTTTACCGGACGCCTCTTTGCCCGAATGAACAGTTTCATCTGGCCATCCAGTCTCCCACCTTCAGCCACGTCATGACTCCGTGACATGTTATGGAGGTGCTGCTTTCAAGTACCGGACGCCGCCTTCAATGCGTGAACCAAGCCTATACGTCGCGGAGAAGACCCCGACGCCATCCACGAGCAGTGAGTTAGCGGCAGGCAACAACATCTGCCACCAGACCACGACCTGACACGATTCCAAAGACCGAGCGGTTGACGTCGACTACGGCGACAATGACAGTGCCTGTGCCACCTACACCGCTCCTGCTCCGTCAATCCTAGGAGCCTCCAAGCTTCCGCTGTTCGCCACTCGGGGACCCTGAAACCTTGCTTGAAAGGTTGGGCCGAGTAGCCGTCTTCAATGACTAGACCAACGACGACAAGCTTCGGCATGTGTATTTCGCTTTAGAAGACGCTGCTTGGACCTGGTTCGATAATCGTGAGCGAAACCTCAGAACATGGGACGTTTTTCGGGCCAGGTTACTTTTCGGGCCAGGACGCTTGATGCTTGTGTCTAAATAATATTTCTATTTTTTTAAACACAGTGTAACGTCCACAGTTTTTTACAGTGACCTGCAAGATGACTGTTGCCTGATGCCTCAACAGATGCGCGATGCTTTCTAAGGCGGTCGTTCACACATCTTCCTGACTGGCCTATGTAGACTTTTCCCCAAGAAAAGGTGTCATGTATACTACTCTCTTCACACACTTCACGAAAATGTTTCTGCGTTTTACGGAGCAAGCTTTCAAACATATTGGCTTATCACCGCGTGGACAGAAGCTTGCTAGTTTGGTTTTTGCCGAAAACTTGACGTCTATGCTGTATCTATTTTCAACGTCTTTAAGGCATGTGCCAACTTGTGCACGTATAGAACGACAGCCATTTTCCCTTGCTGCTTTGTCTTCGAACGGGATTTTTGCTTTTTGCCCTTTATATTTCTGGCTACGACCATGCACACTGAAAAAGTAACTGTTTCTGGTAACCTGCTTTCGGGAATTTTCCCATGTGTCTCCTGAAACTTTCACATATTAGATGCCCACACTATTTCTGCAAAGCTGACATAATACAAGACTTCACTATCCCCCTCTTTACCAACTTGGAGTGCCCAGACGCATACCCTAACACTGGCTTCGCACTTCTTGGTTGACAACAACAGAAAATGTGTTCCCTACCAAGTTCCAATTTCAAATCCAAGAATTGCAACTCGTTATATTTAGGCTACTTGGTAGTGCACTCAAGGCCCTTGCTACTTTCCTTAAACACCTTCAGCACGTTCACTACCTCTCGGGAAAGATCGATGCCATGCCTGAATATCATAATGTCATCCACATACCTGAAGATATTCCTACGCTAAATTTCTTAAGTTTTGTTATCGCACCAATACATTACACAGTTCTCGGCGCGGGCCGCACCTGCGCTTTTCGAGAGACTTCGGGACTGTAGTAGATCATTTAGATAAGATCACACCACTCCGCGAACTGTATAGATTATTTTAGAACTAAATCACTGCCAGCGATAACGCTAGAGCATTCGATGGAAACAGCATAAATGCTGACGCACTTCACCGCTCGTCAGTAGTTGATCGACGGCTGACGCTCCGTTCACCGCTATAAGTCCAAGACTGCTACTGTAGTCTGACTTTCTGTTTACTGGGCACGGGTTTGCCAAAATAAGCAATTTATTATTCATCTCGCAGTGTGCTCCATTCATCCACGTCACGACCCCATGATCTGGTGGAGGTGCTGCTTCTTCCATGTACCGGACGCCTCCGTCACGCCATGAAGACACCGACGCCAGCAACAACCAACGAGTTAGCCGCAAGCAACAAGGTCTGCCACCGGAGTACGAGCTTTTACTGGACAAAGATCAGAAAACCAAGACGTTGACGTCGAGCACGGCAACCATGTCAGCGCCAGTTCCGCCTGCACCACTCCTGCTTCGACAACCCAAAGAGCCGCCAACTTTCCGCGGTTCGCCACTGGAAGACCCGGAACGCTGGATCGAAAGGTTCGACCGCATCGCCGCCTTCAATGACTGGACAAACGATGACAAGCTCCGGCATGTGTATTTCACTTTAGAAGATGCGGCTCGGATCTGGTTCAAAGAATCAAGAGCGAAGCCTTACAACGAAAGAGATCTTTCGCGCCAGGTTCCTCACCACTTTCGCAAGGGCGGTGAGCAAAGAGAAGGCCACAGCTCTCCTCGAAACCCGCTTGCAGATGCCAAATGAAAACGTGGCGCTATTCACGGAAGATATGATTAAACTCTTCCGCCACGCTGACTCCGACATGTCCGAGGAGAAGAAGGTCCGTCTGCTCATAATGAGAAGTAAAGCAGGAACTCTTCGCCGGGCTGATCAGAAACCCACCAAAGACGGTCACCGAATTCATCTCAGAAGCATCTATGATAGAGAAGACGCTGCTCGAGTTGCGCACGCGCCAATATAACCGTAGCTTCTCATCTACAAGCTACGCCGGCATTGAAGCGCTAGGAACCACTTACTTGCGTGAGACGATTCGAGCGATCGTGCAAGAAGAGCTGCGAAAATCACTTCCTTCGGCGCAGCCTCAAGTGGAATCCATCGCGGACGTCGTACGCCAGGAGATCCAGCAATCGCTGGGCGTTCCTCAACCTCAAGACCCGCAGCTGCGAGTCATGAGCTATGCTGCTGCAGCCCACCGCCACGCACTTCCTCCACGCGCACGCCAAAACGCTGCCCCATCGCGCTTCCGTTGCCAGACGCCACCACCGCCACCGCCCCCACCGACGTCCTACCATTCGCCAGCGGGCCAGCGCAGTGCACCGAGGAAAACCGTCGTTTGGCGTGCACCTGACAACCGCCCGCTCTGCTACCACTGCGGCAAGGCTGGACACACTTACCGCCTTTGCCAGTACCGACAGATGCGACTGTGTGGCTTCGCCGTCAATGCAACACGTACGCAGCCAGGGGAACGGCCACGTGACATCAGCGACTACCTGACAGGAACTTAGTGGATGCCACGAAGTTCTTCTCATTCGTCGTCGCCCAGCCGTCGCATATCACCGCACCACCGGCAGTACTCTGGCTCAACGCGCGGTCGGTCTCCTAGCCCCTATCCGGGAAACTAAGGGCAGCAGCCGATGGAAGTGGGGTTGCTGTGCGACGAACTACCGAAGATCCTCCAACGACGACGACGCCACGACGGAGCTTTCCGAACACGAAGCCAACTAGGCAAAGTCCTGACGGCGAAACCTCACTTACCGAAGGTAACCTGACGACGCAACATGGAAGCAGCAGAACAAGCGGACGCAGCCGTGACCCGACGCCACGTCCTAACTGTAACGTGAGACGGTGAACTAGCGACCTCAACATTCTTATCGACGGCCACAGTGTGACCGCTCTCATCGATACTGGAGCCGACTATTCCGTCATCAGTGGGCCGTTCGCCGCGAAGTTTAAGAAAGCTAGGACAGCTTGGGAAGGCCCTGAAATCCGCACAGCCAGAGGTCATCTCGTAACGCCTGCAGGAATCTGCACAGCGAGAGTCACCATTAACGGCCGCATTTATCCTACAGACTTCGTAGTCCTGCAGCGTTGCTCGAGAGATTTCATTCTTCGCATGGACTTCTTATGCCTCCATAGTGCTGTCATCAACCTAAAAACAAAGTCGATAACGTTATCCACAGAAGAAGCCCTACCGCCACGCACGCCGCCAGGAAACCATGCCTCGAATGTGCTGGAAGAACAAGACACCGTTCCGCCTCGCTCCAGCGTCATTATTTCAGTCGCTACCCCAAAATCACCTGACTTGGAAAGCGTCGTTGAAGGCATTCAGCATCTGTTGGTCACCCGCAATATTTGCGTCGCAAGAGGAATTGCAGAGCTGCGGGGAGGCAAAGCAACGGTTATGCTCACAAATTTCAGCGATGAATACAAACGCGGGAGCAAAGAAACGACGGTCGCATACATCGAGGAAATTGTGGAAGCCACCAGTGCTTTCGCCCTCGCCAATTCTGCGGAACATGCTCAGAGAAACCAAGCCCCTCCCTAAGCTTTCGACGTCAATCCCGGTTTTCCGAACCCCAAGCAAGAACAGCTCAGGACCCTGTTGCTGCAATACGAAGATTGCTTTTCATCGTCATCGAATATTCGGCAGACGCCAATCACGAAACATCACATCATAACCGAGGAAATTGTCGGACTACTCTGTCAGGGTCCGCCCAGGGTTTCGACGTGAAAACGCCAGACCGTCAAGACACAAGTTGATGAACTGCTACGGGACGACATCATCCAGCCGTCCAAGAGTCCATGGGCGTCCAACATGGTGTTAGTGAAGAAAAAGGATGAAACCCTACGTTTCTGCATCGATTAATGCCGCCTGAACAAAATCACAAAAAAATTACGGCATATTCACGGGGTGAATGATGATGAATGGGCGAAGCTCTGGAGGGATTCATCGGTAAACTGTGAATCTTCCGTGTAATTCGCCCAGTCGATCATCATGTAAAGACGTGAGAAACGCTGTGTTTGTATATGCACAAATCAACTTTTATATTTTCTTAGACGATGGATGGCTTGCGATGTCCCTTGCCTCGCGCGCTCGCACATCGGGATTCTGTCTGCGAGCACGCGCTGCTGCCGCCTTGAGCTCTCTCCGCTGTGCAGCCTTATCCATCCGGCGACTCCGAGCGCGCGCCAACAGCGAACGGGTTTTATTACAACGCTCCCCCTAGCGTACGTCGCCGCACTAAATCGAACGATTGCCTTCAACCAATGACACGCGCCATATGTGACATCATTCCTATTTTATAAGATCTCGCGTCTTTCATCAACTACAAGTACCGCTTTCTAGTTTATAACATCTTGCATCTTTTCATCATCAGCTACAAGTACCACCATCTAGTAAACACTACAAGAACTAAACTAGAGGTGGCTACATACAGGGGACGGTACCACCATCTAGTGAACACTGCAAGAACTAAACTAGAGGTGGCTACATACAGGCTACAGGGAACGCACAGCCCACGCCCTAAGGAGCTTCGGACCTAAAAGGACGTGTATGCTCTCCCACAAATAGACGACGCACTGGATCGGCTCCATAACGCCAAGTACTTTTCGTCAATAGGCCTCAAGACTGGCTAATGGCAAATCAAAGTCGACGAAAGAGGCCGAGAGAAGACGGCGTTTATAACATCGGACGGCCTCTTTGAGCTTAAAGTGATATCCTTCGGTCTTTGCTCAGCGCCTGCAACTTTTCAACGAGTTATGGATACAGTACTGGCAGGATTGAAGTGGCAGATTTGCCTTGTGTAATTGGACGACGTCGTCATGTTTTCCTTGTGTTTCGATGAGCATCTTCGGCGCATGGAAGCTGTGCTTCAAGCTATCAAGACACCCGGACTTATACTGAGGCCAGAAAAGTGCAGATTTGCGTACGAGGAGCTCTTGTTCCTGGGGCGCGTGATTAGCTAATACGGAGTTCGTTCCGATCCGCGGAAAATAGCCGCCATCGCCGACTTCTCGCCACCCACTGAGGAGAAGGCGGTGCACCGATTTCTGGGCCTGTGCGCCTATCATAGGCGGTTCGTGAAAAACTGCGAGCGCATAGCCGATCCACTAATTTACCTTACCGAGGCCAGCGTGGAGTTCAAGTGGGAAACGCTGCAGAAACAAACTTTCCAGGACCTTAAACATCGCCTCAAGACGCCTCCGTTAATTGCTCATTTCGACGAATTCACCGAGACAAAAATACACACTGACGCAAGCAGCGTAGGTCTCGGCGCCGTTCATGTGCAGACGGCTGACGGACTTGAAAGGGCTATTAGTTACGCCAGCCGATCGCTATCCAAAGCAGAAGCCAATTATTCCACAACAGAATAGGAGTGCCTCACCATCATCTGGGCTACGTCGAAATTTCGCCCCTACCTCCACGGCAGGCCCTTCAATGTTGTGAGCGACCTCCACGCCTTGTGTTGGCTAGACACCTTGAAGGACCCTTTAGGTCGGCTCCCACGATGGAGCCCGAGACTTCAACAATATGACATTACCGTCGTTTACAAGTCCGGCAAGAAACACTTTGACGCCACTGTCTCTTTCGTGCGCCTGTCGACCAACCACCACCCGACGACCCGGATGACGACTACTTTTTGGGAACAATAACTACCGATGACTTCGCTGAACGACAACGGGCTGACCCGGAACTTAAGGCCCAAATAGAATACCTCGAAGGCAGGACCACCGAAGTCCAGAAGGTATTCAAGCACGCAGTTGCGTCGTTCTTCCTGCGAGACGGTCTGCTCCAAAAGAAAAACTTTTCACCACTTCGAGTCAAGTACCTCCTTGTGGTGCCTTTAGCTCTGCGACCAGAACTGCTGCAGGCCCTGCACGATGATCCGACGGCAGGGCACCTCGGTGTTTCCCACACACTCGCGAGTATACAAGAAAGGTACTACTGGCCACGTCTTATCACTGACGTCACTCGTTATGTGAGGACATGCCGGGACTGTCAGCGACGCAAGACACCGCTGACAAGGCCAGCGGGACTTCTGCAGCCAAATGAACCACCTCGCCGACCATTCCAGCTGATCGGTATGGACCTACTGGGGCGGTTCCCGACGTTAGCTTTCGTAAACAAGTGGATCCTGGTAGCTACTGACTACCTGACCCGCTACGCCGAGACAAAAGCCCTGCCCAAAGGCAGTGCATCTGAGGTAGCTGAGTGCTTTGACGAAAATATCGTCCTACGTGAGGGCGCCCCAGAGGTCCTCATCACCGACAGAGGAACGGGATTTACTGCTGACCTAACTCAAGCGATCTTGGCATACAGCCAAACAAACCACTGCAGGACGACAGCGTACCACCCACAGACCAACAGCCTCACCAAGCGGCTAAAGAAGACGATCACCGACATGCTGGCAATGTACGTCGATGTCGAACACTAGACGTGGGACGCCATTCTACCGTGCGTGACCTTCGCATACAACACGGTGGCGCAGGAGACGACGCAGATATCTCCATACAAATTCGTCTACGGAAGGAGCCCAGCAACGACGCTCGATGCCACGTTACCCAACGTCACCGACGAAGAAAACCTCGATGTGAGTGAGTACCTTCAACGCGCCGAAGAAGCCCGACAACTCGCGCGTCTCCGTATCAAGAATCAACAGACAGCCGCCGTTACAATCCTTGACGACGCTTCGCGGAATACCTGCCCGGTGAACGTGGTTGGGTGTGGACGCCAATACACCGACGTGGACTAAGTGAAAAGCTTCTGCGACATTACTTCGAACCGTACAGGGTGGTTCGACGTCTCGGCCCACTTGATTACGAGGCTGTCCCCGACGGCATCACGAACTTTCAGCGACGCCAATCACGACCTGAAGTCGTCCATGTCGCGCGCTTCAAGCCGTTTCATGCGCGTTAACAAACTGTTTGTTTGTTTATTCAATACTGCCAGCCACCCTTTGGCAGCCAGGGCAGGAGTGGTACAGTGCACAAAGTTTACACGCAAAGTTTACAAACACAAAGTTTACACGCGACCAGTAACACGGTCCGCGGTACACAGAGAAGCAATAATGCAGTAAGTAAGTAAAAAAAGAAAAAAAGCAGTGTACGTTGTGGCATGGTAGCAAGATAACACGTGAAATACGTTAGTTCAATAGGACAGGGGAACAAGACCAGCACTTCCAATCATACACAATTTTGAATAGCCGTTGAAAAAGCATTTTGATTAGTTAAGTTAGTAACGTCGCGTGGCAAAGTGTTCCATTCTGCTATCGTTCTCGGGAAAAAGGATAGACGGTGAGCGTATGTTCTCGTGAAAGGCATTAGGATTGTTTTGTTGTGCTTGTTCCGGGTGGGGCGTGACATGTTGAATTCGAGATAAGTATTGAAGTCAAGCTTTGAATAACCATTGACTATACTGTGTAATGTTTTAAGTCGATGTAATTTACGGCGGGACTCTAGTGTTGGTAGGTCAGAACGCTTGCGCAGTTCTGTCACGGATACTCGCCTGCTGTATGCGTTGTGAATAAATCGCAGCGCTCTCTTTTGTACCCGTTCGAGCATCGCTGAATCCGTCTTTGTGTGTGGGTCCCAAACAACGTCTGCATATTCGAGCAAGGGGCGGACCAGCGTAGTGTACGCAACGGTCTTCGTTCTGCTTGTACAGTGCTGAAGTCGGTGTCTTAGAAGCCAAAGTCTGCGCAGTGCTGATGATATAATATTTTGTATGTGTTTGTTCCAGGTGAGGTTTGATGTCATGGTTACACCCAAATATTTGTACTCGTTAACAACCTCTAATTCAACATTGTTAATTTGATAAGCATATTGAAATGGAAACTTTCTGTGCGTTATTGTCATTTGGTGGCACTTTGTTGTGTTGAGGCTCATGTTCCAATCGGCACACCAATTACTAACAGCTGGTAAGTATTTGTTGAGAACTTTCTGGTCATTTACCGATTCAATAGGGAGATAAACAAGGCATAATGCCTTGAAAAAGACGGGGTTCCCGTCGAAACGTCGGCACAATAAACAGTTATGTGAAAGCACATCTACTTTCATATTTATAACCTTGCGGCAACCGAAGTTATTCTTATATATATATATATATATATATATATATATATATATATATATATATATATATATATATATATATATATATATATATATATATATTGCCACAGGCATGAAACGAGGTTTAGCCATGCCAATGCGAGTATGTGCCATGGTGTGGAAGAAGAAGAGGACGGTTGGTATGCTCGTGCTCTAACGTTCAGTTTGGCTCGACGTCCAGTGCTGCTCCTGTGAACAGACGTTGTGGTCCTTCTGTGATCACGTGACATTTTCTGGTGGAGGTGCTGGGTAGTGTTGTATGCACTGCAATCAGCAGCAAGGTCCCGACACTAGTCGCGACTTGGAAGAACCAGCGGACCTACGGCATAGCAGGCGACAACTAGGCTCACCTCCTGAATTCGGACCATTTTCACAACTCGGCAGTACTATGGCTAGTGCGGGAACGCAAACCCAAGAAACATCAACGCTGCCTTCTCCATGGTTCTTCAACGTCCCGCGAACTCCGAAGCCGTTCCACGGTGACCCTTACGAGGACGTCGACGACTGGCTTGACGACTACGACCGTTGCGGCAGCGTCAACGAGTGGAACGAGCAGTGAAAGTTTCGGTATGTCTATTTCTATCTCGAAGACTCTGCGCGCACTTGGTTCAAAAACCATGAAACCCCCATGACAACCTGGCCAGAGTTTTCCAACCAGTTGCGAATTACCTTCCAAAGCTCTGACTAAAAGGAGCAAGCGGAGCGGCTCCTCAATTCCCGAAACCAGCGTTCGAACGAGAGTGTTGCCATGTTCGTTGAGGACATGTCGCGGCTGTTCAGGCGAGCCGACTCCTCAATGACGGAAGAGAAAAAGGTGCGCCTCCTAATGCAGGGAGTGAAAGAGCAGCTGTTCGCGGGACTAGTGCGGAACCCTCCCAGCACTGTAGAGGATTTTCTCCGCGAAGCCACGACAATGGAGAGAATGCTAAAGCAGCGTTCGTACCAGTATGAGCGTCCTGGCAGTCTTTCGTCAGTGTCGTCGGCCCTGCCAACACCGGACGTCACGACTGTAAAAGACCTGACGGAGCTCGTGAGCAGTATTGTGCCCGAGGAGCTGCAAAAGCTGCACGTGGTGCCTTCTCCGCCCCATGTTGCTGCTCTAACGGATGTCGTTCGCGAAGAGGTCCGGCAGCTGGTGCACCCCATGACGACTCTGCGTGCAGCCGAAGTCCAACCCATGACGGCCCCGTGTCCAGCCGAAGCTCTGCTATTAACCTACGCGGAAGCACTATGCACTCCTGCACCGGCTGTTGTCTATCCGTCCCGTCCGTCCACCTTGCAGACGGCACCGTCGTTCTACTCGGGACCACCGCAGTACGGCAACCCACCCCTTTACACAGAAATCAAGTGTATGGCGTGCTCCCGACAACCGGCCTCTATGTTATCACTGTGGTGAACCAGGTCACATCTACCGTGAGTGCGCCTATAGGCACATGGGTCTTCCTGGCTTTTGTCCGGATGCTCGTCGACCCTGAGATGGTGAGCGGCCCCGTGCTATCGCCGAATACTTGGCAAGCCAACGATCCTCAACCCTTCCGCGTCACCAATCCCGCTCACCATCTCCACGGCGTTCCACGTCACCTGGCCAACAATCGACCTTTGCGGACGTCCTTGCAGGAAGATCGCCTAGATTTTCGCCTAGATCGCCTAGATCGCCTAGAATGGATTTTCTCCGCAAGCATGGAGCCATTATTAACCTTCGCGACCAGCTCATAACGTTATCTAACGACCATACAGCCCTACGAAAGGATGCAGTTGCGCCGACCACAACACTTCGAATTGCTGACGACACCATCGCACTGCCGCCGCGAGCCTGTATGTTGGTAACTGTGGAAAGCGACTGTGACAACAAGAGTAGTGGCATCGCGGAAACTAACCTCTCGGTGCTCTTGGCTCGGCAGATTTGTGTCGCGCGTGCTATCGTCAAACTGAAACATCGGAGGACTCAGCTTCCGATCACGAATTTCTGCGGCCCGTACGAACACTTGGCAAAGCGAAGAGCAATCGCGAACTTGAGAGCCATCGATGACGAAGAATGTTCCACTATCGCTCCGAATGCCACTGCTGCCGAAGGTAACACTGCAATAGCCAGTGCAGTTGACGTGAATTGCCAGCTATCCTGTGCGCAGCAACAGCAGATACGCATGATTTTACGTACGTTTAGTGATTGCTTTGCGTCCACCTCCAAAATCAAGCAGACCCCAACCGTGAAGCACCGCATTATAACGGACCCTACCGAACGGCCTGTACGACAGCACGCCTACCGCGTTTCGCAAAAAGAACAAGAGGCAATACGTTTTCAAGTGAAACAGATGCTCGACGACGACGTCATTCGACCCTCGAACAGTCCATGGGCGTCACCCGTCGTACTTGTTAAAAAAAAGACGCCACTCTTCGATTTTGCGTCGATTACCGGAAGCTCAACTAAGTGACGAAGAGAGACGTCTACCCTTTCCCACGCGGAGATGATTCACTGGATCGACTTCGACATGCCCGATATTTTTCCTCAATGGATTTACGCTGCGGCTACTGGCAGATTGAGGTCGATGAACGTGACAGGGAAAAAAACAGCATTCATGACTCCCGATGGCCTCTACGAATTCAAAGTGTTACCATTTGGATTGTGCTCTGCACCGGCAACGTTACACAGGATGATGGACACCGTTTTGCCTGGTCTGAAGTGGGAATCTTGCCTCGTGTATTTAGACGACGTCGTTGTTTTTTCCAAAACATTTGAGCAACATTTACGACGACTTCAGTCCGTCTTCGTCGCTATTCGATCCGCAGGCCTATCGCTAAAACCGGAGAAGTGCCATTTCGGCTACGAATAACTAAAGTTCCTCGGCCACCTTATCAGTCACTATGGCATTAGACCAGACCCAGAAAAGACCATGGCTGTTGCTGCATTTCCTCCACCTTCGAACAAACGGGATTTGCGCCAGTTTTTGGGTCTCTGCGCCTACTACAGGCGCTTTGTCCAAAGCTTTGCCAACACCATTGAACCCGTTACCCATTTAACGAAGGAGGATACTCCTTTTGTGTGGGGTCCAGAGCAGAGAGCCGCTTTTCCCAGCTTCAGCAGTGCCTTCAGAGTGAACCCTTACTAGGGCACTTTATGAAGATGCCACCACCGAACTTCACACTGACGCAAGCAACATCGGTCTTGGTGCAGTACTCGTCCAGTGGCAAGACGGCGCTGAACGTCCCATTGCTTATGCTAGCCGCATTTTGTCATCTGCCGAAACTAACTACTCAACCACGGAGAAGGAATGCCTTCCTGGTATTTGGGCGATAACAAAGTTCCGACCGTATCTGTATGGCCGTCCATTCAGAGTAGTAACTGACCATCATGCCCTCTATTGGCTGGCCAATCTCAAGGATTCTTCAGGGCACCTCGCGAGGTGGAGCTTACGCCTTAAAGAATTTGAGGTTACAGTCGTCTACAAGTCGGGCCGGAGGCACTCTGATGCTGATTGCCTTTCGCGCGCACCCCTCGCGACGACATCGAGGGACGATGATACCTATGGAAATTTTCTTTGTGCAGTCAGTGAATCTGACTTGGCCCAACAACAGTGGAATGATTCAGAGTTCCAACAACTTATCAAATCCCTTCAAGGTCGCAGCTCGAGTCCACCATCAGCATTCGCACGTTCAGGGTCATTTTGTCTACGCAACGACATCGTCTACAAAGAGAACTTCGAACCTTATGCGACTGAGTACCTCCTCGTCATTCCACCAGGGCTACGTGCTGGCATTTAATCTGCCTGCCACGACGAGCCTTCCTCCGGCCACCTAGAATTCGCACCTACCCTTGTCCTGATTCGGACTCGCTACTACTGGCCAAAGCTCACCCAGGATGTCAAGCATTACGTGAAAACGTGCAATCATTGCCAGCGCCATGAAGCCCCACCTGTGCGCCCTATTGGTTTATTGCAGCCTGTTGCACCCCCGTCACAACTATTTGAACGAATCGGCATGGACTTGCTTGGGCCCTTCCCGAAGTCACATGATGGCAACCGCTGGATCGTAGTCGCTACTGACTATTTAACGAGGTACTGCGAAACGAAAGCCCTACAACGAGGCACCGCCAATGAGATTGCGTATTTTTTCATCAACAACATCGTCCTCCACCATGGAGTGCCAACAGTTCTTACCACTGACCGGGGAACAGCCTTTACAGCCCAATTTATGCAAGACGTCACGAGACTTAGTGGAACAGTTCATCGCAAAACGACCGCATACCATCCACAAACCAATGGTCTGACGGAGAGATTAAACAAGACGCTCGCTGACATGCTATATATGTACGTGGACCACGATCACAAAAACTGGGATGAACTTTTGCCATACGTAACGTTGGCTTACAACACTGCGGTTCAAGAGACTACGGGTTTCACTTCCTTCCGGTTGCTTCGCGGCCGAGAAGCAATTATGATGCTTGATGCCATGCTGTTGCCTGACTCGACCGATATTACTACTGATGCGAACGACTTTATCCGGCTCGCCGACGCCGCTCGCCAGCTTGCACTCGAGCGGATCCGAAAACAACAATGAATCGACTCGCAGAGGTACAACTCCGGTCATCGCCATGTCATTTACCAACCCGTTGATCTGGTCTGGCTGTGGATCCCCGTTCGCAAAAGGGGCCACTCGGAAAAGTTACTTCACCGCTACTTCGGTCACTATAGAGTACTACGGCGCCTCACAGATGTCAACTACGAAATTCTGCTTAAAGACACAACTCAGCGATCTCGATGTTCCCAGCAGGCCGTCATTGTTCATGTGTCACGGATGAAGCCACACTACCCCCGAGCCACCTGACACTGCTACATCATGCGTCTTTGTGCGTGTACGCGACTACTTTAACTTTTAATCGGCATTGGTCTTCAGGGTGGCACTTTTTTTTTCGAAAGAGGGGGGGGGGGTGGTAATGCCACAGGCATGGAAAGGGGTTTAGCCATGCGAATGCGAGTATGTGCCATGATGTGAAAGAAGAAGAGGACGGTTGGTGTGCTCGTGCTGTAACGTTCAGTTCGGCTTGACGTCCAGTGCTGCTCCTGTGAACAGACGTTGTGGTCGTTCTGTGATCATGTGACAAATATATATATATATATATATATATATATATATTGTAATGAGCGACACAGAGAACAAGACACGACACCCGATGATTATGATGATGGACCTTCAGCTTTGCTGGCACTCGGCACTCGCCCATAAAGGGGGATCGGCCAAGAACCGGGTGGCAGGATCAACAAGTGTGCTAATTCAGGCAATCAGGCAGTCTCATAGCCGTACATAATAACAATAGGCTAACAGGGTAATCTCTTTGTTGCCCTTATGTACTCGCACACAGCAGAGAAAACTTCCCTGTGGCTATAACCTAATGTAATCCGATCCTGGGCCAACTGTTATTATTCCGCCTTCTTCCTCTACCTTGCTCTAGCTATCCGAGTGTCTTGGTCATGACACTCAGCCATGACTGTGCTCGCGCGGAGCTGGCGGCAAAGTTTCTGGTGGACGGCTCTGGCTGCCTCGAGCTGGTCGCTCTTTTGCACGCCACGGTGTCTTTTGGAAAAGTGCTGTGGACTCAGGTGGCCGGCACTGGCTGCCCCGTTGCGGCCAACGCTCTCGGCCACGATTTGGTCCCGGGATCTGCCAAAGGTAGATCTGGCGGTCGATATAGTGGCCGCATCTCGGAGGTCGGCCTTGGCCACGCTGAAACTGGGTGCCAGAGTCTTCCAGAAGTTTATCGGGAGGTCGAGACTGGTTGCTGTCTGGATCTTGAGCGCCAACTTTCTCCTCATGATCTTGGTCAGTGACACCAGCAGTGGTTACCTTGGGCTCTACCGGCGCCATCACCGTAGGCGGTTCAAGCATAGGCGATGCTGGTGTCTCCACTTGCCTCAGTAAAGGCGATATTGGGGCTGGATTCTCTAACTGAGCTGTATGAGGACTGGTATCAGCCTCTTGCACTGACATGATGGCATCGTGTACCGGCGCGGGTACTGAGAGCAGCAGTGGCGTGTCGCACTTGCGTCTGACGTCATTCGTAGGACAGGCGGAGAAGCTTTCTGCTGCGCGGCTGGAGGGCTCCGAGGAACCTTCGAGGTGTTGCTCCACTTCAGCTCAGTGTGCGAATGGGGTTGCGTCGGTGAAGGGCAATGCAGCACAGTCGAGATGATTCTCTGCGGCTGTTTTGTTGGAGCAACGTCCTTCAAGAGGTCCGACTTAGGTAGCGGCCCCGGCAGTGAACTTGCTTCGGGAACTTCTCGTGTGGTAAGCTGCAGCGCGAAGCTGCAGCCTCGAGGTGGAAAGCCTCTGGAGCTTGCTCCTCGATACCGGCCACGTTGGACGGGCAGGTGGTGGATAGGTGGTAAGGATTACGACCGAAAGCAGCTATGAGCTTGCAGCTCCACTCCGCCCATGACTGCTGCTTCCAGCTTTCATACCGGTGCCACGACGCTGCACCTTCCTGAAGGCGGTCTATGGCCACATACAAATTCTGATTTTCTGTCCAGGCCTAACGCATTGCTATCGCGTTGACGGTTGCCACCCAACCGTCGGCGTCGTTCCGGACCCCGTGGAATTCCGCTAGTTCGCAGACGGCTGGTGATTGTGAGGTGGCAGGTGGCAACGCAGAGATCACCGACGCGAAGCAGTCGAGCTGGTGTGAGAGCTCGATGACAGAAGACCGAAGCTGCCTGCGTTGCTCCAGTGTGCTTGCCTCAAGGTCGTATGAGGCAGCTACATCCAACGCTGCGTTATTGTCACACAATGCTGGCAACATTGTAGGAGCCCGCTCGGTGATCAACGCTGTCAGTTGGTTAGTCTCGACGCGGAGTAGCGCGATGGTACGCCGCAGGTCCGCGGTGCTGTCGGGCGTTAAGCCCGAAGAGTCAGTGATTGTGGTCTTTGAGTAAGTAGAAATTGCAGCACTCATCCAGCTGGGAAGCCTGGACGGCGTTCCATGGTGGCTCGTTTGTTGAAAGAGTACCGCAACGGGAATGTAGGGCATGGGAAGCGTGAGCGGCATTCCCAAAAGGCAGGAGCCGGTGCGGATACCTGCCGTGAAACGGTGGCAGGGTTTCAATAGGTCATGCCCTACAACTTCAAGGGAGGCCTGGACGCCGTCCACTGGTGGTCTGAAGGGTAGCTGAAGCGGCGGGTGGGACCCCATTGCCAAGGAAGCGTGAACGGCGTTCCTCGATGGAGAAGCCCGCGATGCCGACGAACCACGAAGACACGTACCGGTGGCTTCCCGCAGATCATCCACTTGTCGAACTGCCACCTCGCAATCATCAGCCGTCCGCGAACTACCAAAATTCCACGGGGTCCGGAACGACGCCGATGGTTGGGTGGCAACCCTCAACGCGATAGCAATGCGCGAGGCCTGGACAGAAAATCAGAAATGGTATGTGGCCATAGACCGTTTTCGGGAAGGTGCAGCGGCGTTGCACCGGTATGAAGGCTGGAAGCAGCAGTCATGGGCGGAGTGGAGCTGCAAGCTCATAGCTGCTTTCGGTCGTAATCCTTACCACCTCTCCACCACCACCCCGTCCAACCTGGCCGGTATCGAGGAGCAAGCTCCAGAGGCTTTCCACCTCGAGGCTGCAGCTGTGCGCTGCAGCTTATAACACGAGAACTTAGACGCTTTGTCGATACCCGAAGCAAGTTCACTGCGGCCAGAGGCCGCTACCGAAGTCGGACCTCTTGAAGGGCGTTGCTCCAACGAAACAGCTGCAGAGAATCATCTCGACTGTGCTGCATTGCCCTTCACCAACGCAACCCCATTCGCACACAGAGCTGAAGTGGAGCAGCCCCTCGAAGGTTCCTCGGAGCCCTCCAGCCGCGCGGCAGTAAGCTTCTCCGCCTGTCCTACGAATGACGTCAGATGCAGGTGCGACACGCCACTACTGCTCTCAGTACTCGCGCCGGTACGCGATGCCATCATGTCAGTGAAAGCGGCTAATACCAGTCCTCATACAGCTCAGTTAGAGAAGCCAGCCCTAATATCACCTTTACTGAGACACTAGCATCGCCTATGCTTGAACCACCTACGGTGATGGCGCCGATAGAGCCTAAGGTACCCAGCGCGTCTTTTGGGATACTCTTTCGGCTACCCTCGTCCGGAGTTCAACGTCTGCAGCTGATTTTGCGGCCCGCCCGAAGCGCGCTGTCAGGTGCATGTTTAGCTGCTTCCCACAGAGAGTCTCTCCATGGGCGAAACCGACCACAACGATGCAGCCAGTCTCGACCTCCTGATAGAATTGCGGAAAACTCTGGCACCAAGTTTCAGCGTGGCCAAGGCCGACCTCCAAGATGCAGTTACTATATCGACCGCCAGATCTACGTTTGACAGATACCGGGACCAAATCGCGGACGAGAGCGTCGGCCGCAACGGGGCAGCCAGTGCCGGCCGCCTGAGTCCACAGCACTTTTTCAAGGGACATCGTGGCGTGCGAAAGAGCGACCAGCTCGAGGCAGCCAGTGCCGTCCACCAGAGACGCTTCCCCCAGACCGTCGCTCCATGTTGCATTGTGGTCCGGGCTGACCACCACGATGCAGCCAAGCCCGACCAGCAAAGAAGAAAAGAACGAAGTCAGAATGGAACAGCTTGCCCGACGAACGGGTGTTGTGTCTGTCTCGCTCATTACAATATATATATATATATATATATATATATATATATATATATATATATATATATATATATATATATATATATATATATATATATAGAGAGAGAGAGAGAGAGAGAGAGAGAGAGAGAAAGAGAGAGAGAGAAAGAGAGAGAGAGAGAATAAAGGAGCACACTTACGAAAATTTGATAGTTGTTTTCTCTACGTTTCAGCCGTGGCACGGCCTTCGTCAGGATTAACAGAAACACGAGTATGTGGCCCCCTTTTATGGGCAGGCATGAACACGTGAGTAGAAAACACGTGCGATCAGCATGTGAGTGTCACAAATATTCTTTGAAACAGCCGTGACTACACTAAAAACCATTAAATATGTGAGACAATAGACAAGATTATGATCATGTAAAAAGGCATTTGTAACATTCACCATTGACGACGAGGATCACACATGAAAAAAATATATATGTGATAACCTTTAGGAAGTAGAGAATACGTTAGGAATGCTTCTTTAAATATTTCGCAAAGTTGCGGACGTCAGGGCATCGTAGAAAGGCATGACACTTTGCCTACGCATTCGTTGATGCCGGATAACAAACTATCGAACCCTTGAAACAAGAACGATTCCCGAATTTCGCGATCATGGTGCGATTTAAAGCCTGATTCTAATAGCGTCACCATATTCTTGTCAAACGAATGAGCTGGTAGATGAAAATGCTTGGACAATGGAAGATGTGGCAAACTGTTTACGTGTGATTTGTGGTGTTTGAAACAGATGCGAAAGGATGTCTCGGTTTGACCGATGTATTGCATGTGGCAGATTGAGCATTCAAGTAAGTAAATGATGTTGCTGCTATCGCAGTTTAAGCCCCATTTAATCGTAAGTGAAAAGTTAGATTCCGTGCTTTTAGCAACAGTTGCAGTAGTCATGTGCGCACAAACTTTACATCGCGGTTTTTTACAGGACTGAAAACCAACAGGAGCAATGAATATAGTCTTGGAAGAATTTACCATGTCACGCAAGTTCCTTGATCTCCGATATACAACCCGTGGTGATTCAGTGAAGATTTCCTTAAGCCGATCGCTTTTTGTAATGGTTTGCGAGTATATGCGACACGTTAGTAATACATGCAGAATGCGTTAGAACGAGGTTGGTTCGGGAAGTTTCGGGAAGGAGACATCCTTTCGCATCCGTTTCAACAACCACAAATTACACGTAAACAGTTTGCTTCATCTTCCATTGTCCAAGCATCTTCATCTACCAGGTCATTCGTTTGACAAGATTATGGTGACACTATTAGAATTAGGCTTTAAATCGCACCATCATCGCGAAATTCGAGAATCGTTCTTGATTCAGAAGTTCAATAGTTTGTTATCCGGCATTAACGAATGCGTAGGCAAAGTGTCGTGCCTTTCTACGATGCCCTGATGTCCGCAATTTTGCGAAATATTTAAAGAAGCATCCCTAACGTATTCTATATTTCCTAAAGGTTATCACATATTTATTTTTTTTTCACGCGTGATCCTCGTCGTCAATGCTGAATGTTACAAATGCCTTTTTACATGGTCATAATCATGTTTATTGTCTTACATTTTTCATGGTTCTTTAGTGTAGTCACGGCTGTTTCAAAAAATTTTTGTAACATTCACATGCTGATCGCATGTGTTTTGTACTCACGTGTTCATGCCTGCCCATAAAAGCGGCCACATACTCGTATTTCTGTTAATCTGACAAAGGCCGTGCCACGGCCGAAACGTAGAGTAAACAACTATCAAATTTTCGTAAGTGTGCTTCTTTATTTCTTAACTATATTTGCACCGGACCCACAGAACTTCTTTTTCGAATCATATATATATTGCAACGAGGAAGGTTGCGTAAAAACACAGGTTAATATTCGAGAAACGTTAGTCGCACCAAGCTGGTACAGGCAGGAACCCGGCAAGCACGAGCCACACACGAATGTCAACGTCTTCTTTCACGCTGGCACAGAGGTGGCGCCACTATGCTCCGGTACAATATATATATATATATATATATATATATATATATATATATATATATATATATATATATATATATATATATATATATATATATATTTCTTGAAAGTCTTCCTGGATTCCGGTCGAATTATAAGTCACCAGAAGAAGCGAACGAGCAAACGAAAAACGATGCTTTATTGCCAACGTTGCGGCCGGGGACCGGCCTTTGTCAGGGCATACGTGCATATTCGCATACGTGCATATGCACGTATGCCCTGACGAAGGCCGGTCCCCGGCCGCAACGTTGGCAATAAAGCATCGTTTTTCGTTTGCTCGTTCGCTTCTTCTGGTGACTTATATATATATATATATATTATATATACACAATGCAAAGCGTTTTCATGCGAAGGAACAGCATTTCTTATTTCATGAAACAATTTTTCCCCAATCACACATGCGCGCAAACGAAACAATGCAGGAAGAATTCACTAAATAAAAAGTAGTGGTGACGGCATAATACTATTTTAAGGAATGCTTACGCAATTGGTCAAGAAATGCTTGATTGTTACTGATAGATGCAATATTGTCGAAAAGATTATTGTATAGAACAATGGCTCGGGGAAGTGCTGATGAATTGAAAGTGTTAGTTCGTCCACCGATGCGTTTAATGCTGTATTGATTATGCAAGCGGCGTGATATGCGTGAAGGCGCTTCCAGTGGTAAGGGAGATGGCCAGATGCTATAGCCATATTTATGAAATAAAGATAAAAGAGCAATGGAACGATGTACATTTAATGGCGCCAGCGCTATGCCATGTTTGATCTGCGTTATGATAGAATGTGGGCTGTAGTTGGAAGTATTGAAACGAGCGGCTCTGTTTTGTGCAGACTCAAGCTTGTTATTCAGGTCGATTTGATGAGGAGACCACAATGGTGAAGCATATTCTAATTGCTGACGAACGATTGTTTCATAGGCGAGTTGTCTTAGACTGCTTGGTGAGTTCCCCAAGTTCCGGCGCAGGTATTTATTTATTGTACCCTCAGGGCCCGAGGGCATTACAGAGGGGAGTTGAAATATACATAAAAGAAGCAATGTAAAACAGCCAAGAAAAAACTCGCAGCAGATAAGTTAAATAAAGTAGGCATAATCGACAACAATTTATAAGAAAAAACGTATATAACAATAATAACCTTATATATACACACATATATACTACATATATACAAACATTTAGAGAAGAATAATAGTTTTACGAAACATACTTTTACCAGTTATATAAGCGATATCATGGGGAAGATCATTCCAACTGACACAAGTTCTGGGTATGAATGAGTCATGAAAACATTTGTTGTGACATGATGGAACTGCAACTTCATTGCGGTGATCAATTCGAGCTGATATGTACGATGGCCTTGTTAATAATTTCTGTTTCAGATAGCTGTTGTAATAAATTTTCTGAAAAGGACATAATGAAGCAACTGACCTGCGATGAGAAAGAGGAGGGAGTGACAAACTTAATTTCATGGCGGTTACGCTGCTTGTTCGGTGATAGTTGGAGAGTATAAAACGGCAGGCACGGTTCTGCACAGCTTCTAAATCGGAATTGAGCGATTCAATGCCGGGGCTCCAGACCGATGCAGAATACTCTAATTTTGAGTGAACCAGCGTTTTATAAAGTAATAGTTTTATTGAACTGGATGAATGAGAGAAGTTCCAAGAATATACCCAAGCATGCGGTCGGCGTTATATATGATATAATGAACATGAGTTTTCCAAGACAGGTTAGAAGAAATGTGAACACCTAGGTACTTATAAGAGAGTACAGTTTCGAGAAAGACATTGTTAATGGGGTAAGTGGAAGCTGGGCTAGAATTTCGAGAATGGTGCATGTGCTTACACTTATTGATGTTTAGTTTGATGTGCCAAGTGTTGCACCAGTCCATGACCTTGGTAATGTCGGATTGAAGGCAAGAGACATCGTTATTGTCTTTAGTTTCGCGATAGATAACACAATCGTCTTCAAAAAGAATAATTGAAGAAGTAATGTTAGTCGGTAAGTCATTTATATAGATTAGAAACAGAAGGGGCCCGAGAACGGACCCCTGAGGTACACCAGAACGGACTGGTAAAGGATGTGAGTCAAAGTTGTTTACTGTTACGAATTGTGAGCGGTTTGAAAGAAAACAGATCAACCATGCAAGTACATCAGGGTCAATGTTAAGATTACGTAGTTTAAGAAATAGAAGTTCATGCGAAACTTTGTCAAAGGCTTTCGAAAAATCCAAATATATACAGTCTGCCTGAGATCCGTAATCGAGGATGCAATGAAGTTCATGCGTGAAACATATGAGTTGGGTTTCGCATGAAAATGACTTATGGAATCCGTGCTGGGCTATAGTGAAAAAAGAATTCGATTCTAAGAAAGAGACGAGATCAGAGTATATGACGTGCTCCATGATTTTACAAGGTATACTAGTGAGAGAAATGGCACGAAAGTTGTCAGGACAATGTGTATTTCAAGACTTGTGCAGAGGAATCACCTTCCCAACTTTCCAATCATTGGGAATACAACCTGTTTCAAGGAATTGTTCAAACAGTTCATTAAGAATTATGGAACAATACAACTTTGTATTAATCAAGAATTTGGAATTTATGTTGTCAATGCCACAAGAAGAAGAAACTAAGATTTTCTATAATCTTCTGAATGCCCAATACGCCAAAAATAACAGGTTTCATAGGAGGAACTTCAAAAACAGGGTAGTTAAAATCATCGCAAGAAACATCATTAGAAAAATCCGCCGCAAAAACATTGTTGAGAACAGAAGCACATTCGTGTGACGGGACTGCAACACCATCAGTAGATGTAAGTAACAATGTGGTGGTGTATTTCTTGTTTATTACATCCCGAAGTTGTTTAGGATTGTTAATAAGCATAGCAGGCAAAGTGTGGTTGTTGAACGTGTCCTTGGCGCTCTTTAGCGCAGCTTTGTACTCGGCAGCCACGAAAAATAGGATTCCCATTGCACCTCGAAATTCATAACCTTTGCAGAGCGAAACAAACGTTTCTTTTTATTGGACAGTCTTTTCAAATAATTATTACACCAAGGTGATTCTCTCTCACACCTCAAAGATTTGAGCGGCACAAAAGCGTCAATAAGACGCTCAACAATGCCCTTAAACAATTCCCAATTAGTGTCCACAGAGCGCAGTGAAAACTCCCGCAAGTAACCATCGAGAAAAAGAGCGAGCTCACAATTCATCGCGTTGTAGTCAGCACGTTTATAGTCTCTAATATATTTTTTATGATTGATGTGTTTACAGACAGAAGTTTCAAGATCAAAATGAAGTAACGAATGATCACCGAGACCAGGTAGATACACGAGTGAAGAGATTAGATGCGGTACGTTAGTTAGAACAAGATGTAAAATGCTGGATGTGGCTGAGGTAGTTCGAGTAGGTTCAGAGACAAGTTGTGACAGGTTGAAGTCCAGAGAAGTCATAAAAAACTTGTTACATTCTTTCGAGAAAGGGCTAGGATAAGGCGCTGCATTATTCCACACAATCGAGGGGTAGTTGAAATCAGCAGCCAAGAGGATAGGAGTGTTGGGAAAACGTACAGGGATCATGTTAAGCGCGTCATGCGATTCATCAACGAAAGTGGGACACGAAGACGGGGGACGGTAAGATATGCTCAAGATCAACTTCTGAAAACATACGCAAAGCTCAACCCAGACTAGTTCCAGGTTACTTGGGCAATTAATGGACAACGCAACAAAACTATCTGCAACAGCTATCAAAACACCGCCGCCACACCTTTGGCCTCTGTCGAAGCGGAATACGTTGAACTTCTTTTTACAATCAAACAATTCCATACTCGCTACTTTAGAAGAAAGCCTTGTTTGAGTCAACAAAACAACATCAGCATCACAGGAATTGATTATAGAGTCAAGTTCATCGCGCTTTGGTAATAAACTTCTAATATTTGTAAAAAGAAAAGAGACAAAATTTGCGGTAGTAGGCGCTGAACCACTGCCCCTCACGCAACCCTACGGCGCAGGGTGCGGTAGAACAGTGACATCACGGGTTAACTGCTGACTCTGGACCAGCGGACGAGTAGAGCAATCAGTATGCTCAGTACGTGACAAGTCACAAATACTAGAATCGTCGATACCGTGACGCGATGTCTGTCCCCGAAAATTATTTTCCATAAAAACATGATCACGAGCTGCGCTGTAGCTATAGCACTGACTGTTAATGTACAGTTTCTTGTACCTCAGTTTGTGATGCGAGCCCCTATTCTTTGCAAATTGAAGCAGCTTTTTCCTGGCTTGGCGCGTTTCTAAACAAAAATCATCCCCTACAGTGATACCTTTATCCCCGAGTTTCACTGACTGGTATAGAATCAGCTGCTTCGTTTTAAAGGAACGAAGTTTCACGATTACCGGACGGCATTTTTCCTACGAGAATCACCAATTCTATGAGCACGTTCTAGCGCGTCCTTTGTAAGCACAGGAGTAAAGCAGCTAGAAATTGTTTAACAGCTTTTCTTCTGTTGCCTCCCATGTTTCCGATAAACTGTCATGTACACCGAAGAACAATAAATTGTCTCTTCGTTGCCTGTCCTCCATCTGTGATTGACCAAGTCACAATTTGTCATTTTCACGAGCTAGGTTATCCGTGAGTTCTCGTAAGGCCAGCAGGTCTCGTTGAGCGGTGTCTGTGGTAGGCGTCCTAGTTTCTACAGCGGACAGCCTTATATCAATATTGGCTATGTTGCTTTTCATAGTTTCCCGAGCGTCTTTTAACTCGGCAATAGACGTAATTAAACGTGACTGTTCCGTTTCCATCCTAGCTGTGCGGGAATTAACACTCTGTAGTAGAGTTAACACATCATTCAGTTTCTTATGTATTGCCTCCTCGCTAGCATTGTCTTTAGACCGCGTAAGAACGCCAGTAGAACCAGTAGAAGGGCCAGGGTTTAACTCTACGTTTCCTGACTGAAAAAGCAGCTGACCACAAACATCAAACGATTGCGCAAATAAAACAAGTAGCACTCGTGGCGTGGGAACAGCAAAAGGCAGGCATTGCTAGATTTCTTAGCAAATAACGAAGTGTTATTACTGACCTGCATGAACAAACGCATGTTGTAAAGCAACCGTCCGACGATGCTGTTCGCACGCCCACTGGAAGGCGCGGGCCGTTGGCGTCCATTTATATCCAGAGGAAATGGTGATGTCGTAGGCGATGAGCTGAACTTGTGCAATAGAGCCATGGTCCAGTAGGATTGCCAAGGCAGGTCATGTCCAGCGTAGTCTTCACGGCGGTGGCCGCAATCAGTAGGTGCGCACGAAGCGGTAACAGCTGGAGAGTTCAATGCCGCGCAAACTTTAAGGCATCCCGCTATCTGCATGAACAAAGGCATGTTGTAAAGCAACCGTCCGACGATGCTGTTCGCACGTCCACTGGAAGGCGCGGGCCGTTGGCGTCCGTTTATATCCAAAGGAAATGGTGATGTCGTAGGCGATGAGCTGAACTTGTGCAATGGAGCCATGGTCCAGTAGGGTTGCCAAGGCAGGTCATGTCCAGAGTAGTCTTCATGGTGGTGGCCGCAATCAGTAGGTGCGCACGAAGCGATAACAGCTGGAGAGTTCAATGCCGTGCGAACTTGAAGGCATCCCGCTATCTGCATGAACAAACGCATGTTGTAAAGCAACCATCCGACGATGCTGTTCGCACGCCCACTGGCAAGTGGGCGTGCGATTGACCACATGCAAGTGGCCTGGAAGCCTTGGCCGTAATGGTGTTAATATGCATGACCCTTGTGTTTGAGATAGATGCCTAAATATTTATACGATGATGCCTGGGATACTAGTGTGCTATCTATGAGGTATGAAAAATCGGAATTGATGCGCTTTTGGCTGAAAGTGATGACCTTGCGTTTAGTGGAGTCAAGACCCATCTGCCATTTGTCACACCACTTTGTAATTATTATGAGATCCTTTTGAAGCGCGAGGGTTTAAGTGAGCGGTAAATGACGCAGTCGTCAGCGAAAAGACGTAGGTTAGAAGATATGCCTGTGGGTAAATTGTTAATGTATATTAGGAACCGTAAAGGAGCAAGGACACTGCCCTGGGGCACACCTGATGTTACGTCACAGAGAGATGAAGTAAAACTGTTAGCTGAAGTAAACTGCTGACGAAAAAAAAGAAAGTTACGAGGCCATGATAACGTTAAAGAATCCAGACGGAGAGCTGATAATTTCGAGAATAAATGCGAGTGTGCCGTACAGTCAAATGCTTTAGCAAAGTCTAAAAAAATACAATTCGTTTGACGATTAGCGTCCATGCTAGAGTGCAAGTCAGTTGTGAATTCTAGCAGCTGCGTGTCACATGACAGTCTTTTTTTGAAACCGTGTTGCTGAGGAAAAAAGAAGGAATTATGTTCAAGGTGAGCGTAAGTATGAGAGGCGAATATGTGTTCATGTAACTTACAGCGAATGCATGTTAGTGATATGTGTCGCTAGTTATGCGGCGAATTTAACCGCTTTTGACAAATTGGGATGACCTTGGCGATCTTCCAGTCCGTGGGTAATAAGCCTGGTGATAATGATTGCTGAAAAATATAGCAAAGAATTTTACTTGATATTAGGACTGTGTTTTTTAATATTTTAGAGTTAATGTTGTCAACTCCAGCACTGGTTGAGATCTTGAGATTTCCTATGAGATTAGCGATACCTTCAGCGGAGACATCAATCGCACTCATGTACTGATAATCGTGGTCAGGAACAATGGGTATGTTGGAATGATCTTCCCTCGTAAATACAGAAGCAAAATATCTTTTAAATACGTTCGGGCATTCGCTATCATCAAGTGGCTGCTGTTTATTCTCGCACAGTGAAATGTGATTACTAATGCTATTAGGATTCACAACACGCCAAAATTTCTTAGGATTCCATTTCAAAAGAGAGGGAAGATCCTGGGAAAACTATATCTTTTTTGAAGTTCGAACGGCGCAAAAGTAGCTTTTTAAGCATTCGCGATATTTTTTCCAAGCCGATGATGTAGTTGCAGCTTAGCTTTTCTGTACAGACGCTTCTTTTTATTACGATGACGATTAAGATGTTTGTTAAACCAGCGATTACTTTCATCATTGGAAATGGACACCACGGGAACGTATCGGTGTACTAAATTTGTTAGCACGTTCTTAAAAAGCACCCAATTCTGCTCAACGGTCTTATGAAAAAACGAAGGTAAAAATGTCCGAACAAACAAATTGTTAGGTGCAATATTATTATCCTTATGATTAGCTCGACTGAAATCTCGGATTTGTGTGATCGCGCTACCTTGAAATGCAAGAGGAATGGTAAGTTATAATTGGATAAGCCTGTGATCACTAAAACTGTCAATGTATAAAACATCATCAATTGACTCAGGAGCACTGCAGAAAACGAGATCTAGAATATCAGTATAGCGCGAGTTGGCTGATTAATTGCTTAGAAAAAATTGAAACCTAAGGCGAGGTTTATGAGCTTTGTTGCATTTTTGCAAGATCCCAATTGAGAGCAATCTACTTGAGGAAAGCTAGTCACCAAACAAAAGAGTAATGTCGGCTTGGTATTTACTGATAGCCGAAGTAATAGAACTTCGAAGTTCGTCAATGAAGGAACTATTTAAATCTGGCGGACGGTAGCAGACGCTAATCTTTGCCGTTGATGTAGTACAGGCGGCCCACATTATTTCAAGGCAGGAGTCGGTATTCACCAGAAACGGCGCTAATCCTTTATTGATAGCTATAAGAATACCACCGCCTTTTTTTTAGCTGTGAGGTCATGTCTATATAGGCTATACTTATTTGATTGATTGATACGTGAGGTTGAACGTCCCAAAACCACGCTATGATTATGATAGACGCCGTATTGGAGGACTCCGGAAATTTCGACCACCTGGGGTTCTTTAACGTGCACCCAAATCTGAGCACACGGGCCTACAACACTTCCGCCTCCATCGAAAATGCAGCCGCAGCCGCCAGGGTTCGATCCCGTGACCTGCGGGTCAGCAGCCGAGTACCTTAGCCACTAGACTACCACGGCCGGGCTAGGCTATACTTATTTGGGTTAGCAAAAATTTCATTGTCCATTACATCCGGATGCAGCCAGGTTTCTGTAAGTGCAAAAGTATCGCTAACAGCATCAAGAAAGAACACAAATGTTGACGTTTAGGAAGAAGGCTTTGAATATTAGTAAGAAATATAGATTATGTTTGAGAACTGCTGCGACTATGTCTAGGTATTGCTCGAGTTTTTTATCCCTGCAGCTATCTAGCAGCTGCTATAACAGTGCCCGTCGCACTATCACACACATGCCTTTGTTGATCAATCAGTAGTTTATCAAAGACCAGCTTGCCTCTCTTATTCAGCACCTTGACAAATTCAAGTAACTTTCGCCTTGCTAACCTGGTCGCAACAGAAAAGTCTCCTCTAATTGAATAAGTTGAGCCTTTTAGCTTATGCGCGGATGCAAGAATTCGCTGCTTGTCCTTGAAGAATGCAAGTTTCGCAACGATAGGGCGTCACTTATTCATAGAAAACTTCCCTGGTCGATGAACACGCTCAAAATTGCTCTCAGTGATAATAACATCAAGCTTTTGGGAGCAGAAGGTAATAATTTTCTGCTCAGAATCGTCCTATTTTTCTTTTAAATCATCCTCAAGCCAAAAAAAAAGGAAATTCGACCGCCGCGACCTGTTCTCACCATCGTCACATCTTTCTGTAACCTTATTTAGTTTCGCAGCTAGGTCACTGTCACACAGGTCCTGGTTATTCGGGAGGCGATTGCCGGGCTAATTCCAAGGGCCGAAGTATCGGCCCCCCGAACCGCACCACGAAAGCGTGGACAATTTAGAAGTGGTCCTCGTTGGCGCGCCAGCGGACGCCGGCTGTGGCCAAAAGAACAAGTAAGAGCCGAGAGTTGATAAACAAAACAGAATTATATTCTCAATAATGGCAGATCAAAAACAATACACAAGTATGAACACTCCACAATAGTTGAAAACATTATGTCACCCACCAAACAACCTACTACACAGTACAATCAGCCACACTCGAAACAACGGACACAGACAACAATACGCACTACAATGCAGTCGCATGCATTGAACAACCAAGACACTTAAAGACTAAGGAGATAGAAAACCTATTCAGTCCAAAGTTCTTGGAACAAAAGTCTAGATGATACACTTCCGAGAATCACTAACTCAAAGTCCAGTGTTGTTGTCGTTCCACTGCCCCGAAGTTTCTCTTCCAGGAAACCTCGCCTCAAAGGTTCTCTCCCAGGAAGCCTCGCGTTCCGCTGCCCCGAAGTTTCTCTTCCAGGAAACCTCGCGTCTTCAATTGGCCACTCTCCAAGCTTCAACTTCTTCGCCGGAAACACGTCGGCTTCACACACGCAGCTGTTGCCACGCGTCTTCGCTCGATAGCGGTACACACACGCTCTTGCCTGTAGCTCGAGCCTTCACCCCTCAGGTGGAAATGATCTTCTTCTCCTGCTTTGTCTCCACAGACAAAACCTTCACCGACTACACGGCGGAATCCCTACGCGCTCTGGCGCTAACTTCCGTCTTCTCCTGATCTCTCGTCTCGGCTGCTCGATTAAATACCTTCCACGCGAGATTCCAAAAAGTTCTCATGATTTCGTCGGCGCGATGTGCAGCGAAGGCTGGGGGAAAGGTCGAGACGATACGAGGGCCGTCCGCGACAGATGACTCAACCCGGCATCACCACGCCCCTTTCCATCTAGAAATTTCGAGAGCTTGCTCGGCCGCCGATGTGGAGTGAGGAGGTTCGTCGGCGAACCTACACTTCCGAGGGGAGAGAGTCGCACGCCCGGGTAGTCTTTAGATGTTTGTTTTCTTTTTTTATCGTTGATCTCGCGGCGCCACTCCGGCGTTTCGTCGCGAGAATTAGGCGGCGCGCCTTTTTTTGAGCGCTCGTTTTGTGACACTGCCCCCCACTTTAAGAATATTATCTCATAATATTCAAAACCACACAAACGAGCGCGAACAATCCCCACACTCTCAAAGAATGTCACATAGTCCGTCGCTCATGACACGTCACATTCACAATAGATCACTCAATACAATTGTACATTACAATTGAATCTCACAACACATAGAATATAGACACAGGTACATGAATACAATACTCCATCACATACTTCAAGCAATACAAATGTACAAAGCTCTCATTACCGCAATTGTACAATACTATACATCACATCATCGCAAAAAATATTTTGATTCGCTCGACATACAGTTGTGACACAAGATAACAAGAACATTACCACAACATATGGCACTCAGCCCTGCCAAACACATTCCGATTTGACCTCAGCACCTATCCTGTGCATTTCGAGTGGCACTTGCGCCCTTTCTTGCGGTGCTCTCTCGATCTCTTTTTATTGTGTTTGCTCGTTTTGTTCCGGCGACCCCCTTCCAACGACGGTATCTGAGGCGGCGTCTCAGCCATCGTTGTCACTTCCGACACTGCTAACGGGTCATGACACTCAACCGATCCTGCCCGGTTATTCACTCGCTTGTTCACGTCCCGACATTTGGCCTGGCTGGCTGACTCCGTCACCTTTACACTGTCGCTCGGTTGAGGTCGTGCCGACGTAAGTTCAGCTGCTCGGCCCGTGAACTCATTCAACACGATCATCTTCTCATTCACTGTCTCTTGCGCCGCAGCTTCACCTTGAGCTCTAGTGAGATCCGTCACGGGCTGCTCCTCCACTGTATCTTGCGGTCGCTGGGTTGGCGAGGGCTCAATCTTAGGGTCTTCTCCCAAACATTCCGGATCATTCCGTCCTCGCGCCCCGTCGATGTATCCGATGACAAGGTCGTACAGGGTGGGGGGTCGTCATGCATGAAGCAGTAACCTTCCCGCTGAAGTACGGGGTTTCAACCTCAATTTCTGCTTCGGGAAGCATCGGAACGGTACGGTCAATTAGGCAAACCAGTTTCGTTTTGCCTGTTAACTCACTTTCCCGTACCAAATTTCTCAACACGATAACAGTGGAGCTGCCGGTATCTCTTAACGCCGTAATCTTGTTGTCAGCAACTTTTCCAGGCAGCGTCGGCATTCCCTTCGAAACACCAGTTGACTGTTTTGTCATGACAGCCCCCACAATAGGGATTTTCTCCCTATTTTTCAACTCTACAAATCCGTCGGGGACGCATTATCACCGGATTTCGGTGCTGCTAGCACACAGGACAGCTGGTGAATTTGACTCGCTCTGTTTCGACATGCGTCTGCTTTGTGCCCAGTCTGACCACACTTGAAACATTTTACAACCGCGGGGCTCGTGAAGTTAGTTCGGCAGTTTTCAGCACGGTGACCCACTCGGTTACACAGAAAACATCGCGGAATGCTCTCCGGTGCACGCTTCTTTTCTTCGGGAGCTATTTTCTTCGAATCTTCAGGACACTCCTTCTTGACCCTGGCCAAATTAGTTCTACCGTGCGCTTCCAAGAATTGATCAGCCAATTCGAGCATGCCTTCAAGTGACTCAGCCCTCCTCTCTTTCAAGTACAGCGACAGGCTTGGGTGGCAACTACTAAGAAATTGTTCTCTAATTAGGAGCTCTCTAAGCTCATCGTACTCCTGCGCTGTCCCTGAAAGTTCAATGCATCTGTCAAAATAATGGCAAAGTCGGGCGGCATACTGCGTAGCCGTCTCACCATCAGCTGGCTTTCCTGTCCGAAGTCTGTCCCGGAATCCATCCACAGTAAATCGAAATCGCTTCAGCAGAGCAGCTTTCACCTTTGCATAGTTGGCTGCGTCGGTCGGCGTCAGCCTACCGTACACACTGAGCGCTTAACCACTCAAGCAAGTACTCAAAGCAGTTGCCCATTGATGTTCCGGCCAATTCTGGCTCCTTGCAATCGTCTTAAATCTGTGAAGGTAGGCGTCAAGGTAGTCCTTCCTCTCATAAACACTACGAGCAGCTTGCTTGTGTTCAAGCGGAAGCCATGATCTTCCCGTTCGCTGCTTTCAACTCTAGCTTGGACGGGAGTTTCACTTCGCTGTTGCAAACGGAGCCACTCGAGTTCCATCTTGTGCTGCCGCTGCCGTGCCCTTTCAGCCATTTCCGCTTCTCTTTCTTCTTTAAGCTGTCGCTCCTTTGCCTCTCTTTCTTCTTTCAGCTGTCGCTCCTTTGCTTGTCTTTTTTCCCTCACCCTTTCAGCTGCCAACCTCTCTCGTTCCAACTCAGCTGCTTTTTATTTCGTGGCTCTCAGCTGCCAACCTCTCTCTTTCCAACTCAGCTGCTTTTTCTTCCTTGGCTCTCTCAGCTGCCAACCTCTCTCTCTCCACCGCCTCTTTCTCCTTCTGGCTTACCCACTTCCGTAGTTCGGTGCCAGAAAGACCCATCTTCTCATCAAGAGCTACTAACTTTTCGAGATCCTTGGTGTCTCGCAAATAAAGTCTTGCCGCGTGCAAAAAGTATCTGCCTAAATCAGTCTATCGGAACACTCCCCTGCACTCAATAAAGAGAACACTGAACAACGCACAAAATTGTTCCGATACCACTATCAACAACTCGAGGCTCTTTCTCACTACTTTGGACACACTGTGCACCAAAAGGTTCTGTCGCGGACGCCAGATTAATTGTGACACAGGTCCCGGTTATTCGGGAGGCGATCGCCGGGCTAATTCCAACGGCCGAAGTATCGGCCCCCCGAACCGCACCACGAAAGCGTAGACAATTTAGAAGTGGTCCTCTTTGGCGCGACAGCGGACGCCAGCTGTGGCCCAAAGAACAAGTCAGAGCCGAGAGTTGATAAACAAAACAGAATTATATTCTCAATAATGGCAGATCAAAAACAATACACAAGTATGCACACTCCACAATAGTTGAATACAATATGTCATCCACCAAACAATGTACTACACAGTACAATCAGCCACACTCGAAACAACGGACACTGACAACAATACGCACTACAATGCAGTCGCATGCATTGAACAACCAAGACACTTAAAGACTAAAGAAATAGAAAACCTATTCAGTCCAAAGTTCTTCCGAGAATCACTAACTCAAAGTCCAGTGTTGTTGTCGTTCCGCTGCCCCGAAGTTTCTCTTCCAGGAAACCTCGCGTCTTCAATTGGCCACTCTCGAAGCTTCAACTTCTTCGCCGGAAACACGTCGGCTTCACACACGCAGCTGTTGCCACGCGTCTTCGCTTGATAGTGGTACACACACGCTCTTGCCTGTAGCTCGAGCCTTCACCCCTCAGGTGGAAATCATCTTCTTCTCCTGCTTTGTCTCCACGGACAAAACCTTCACCGACTACACGGCGGAATCCCTACGCGCTCTGGCGCTAACTTCCGTCTTCTCCTGATCTCTCGTCTCGGCTGCTCGATTGAATACCTTCCGCGCGAGATTCCAAAAAGTTCTCATGATTTCGTCGGCGCGATGTGCAGCGAAGGCTGGGGGAAATGTCGAGACGATACGAGGGCCGTCCGCGACAGATGACTCAACCCGGCATCACCACGCCCCTTTCCATCTAGAAATTTCGAGAGCTTGCTCGGCCGCCGATGTGGAGTGAGGAGGTTCGTCGGCGAACCTACACTTCCGAGGGGAGAGAGTCGCACGCCCGGGTAGTCTTTAGATGTTTGTTTTCTTGTTTTTATCGTTGATCTCGCGGCGCCACTCCGGCGTTTCGTCGCAAGAATTTGGCGGTGTGCCTTTTTTTGAGCACTCGTTTTGTGACAGTCTCACAAGGAAGAATCAATGCTAACGAGCTTAGGTATGCTAAGTGACTCTATTTTGTTTTTCAGTGTCGTAACGCGGCCAGACAGCTGCGTGATTGCAATATCTGTAGCACGTTGCTTTCCTTTTATGCCCTTCAGTTCATTAATAATTATTTCCGTTTGACTGGTCTCGAGCCTACGCATCGTATTCAATAGTAACGAAAGCGCTCCCTGCTTTGTTGTTTGCACAGGGGGTGAACCAGGACTTGTATCCACATCGCCGGCCATTAAGAGCAGCAAGGACATAGCAGCGAAATAACATCGCTACACTGGGCAGATAAAGCGCTTCATCATAGCACAGTACTTTGGTGGGCACGACACCACGAGCAAACAGTAGTCACTACTCCTTGGAGCGGAAGCATCGCCTACGTAACTAACCTGCACAAAGAGGACGGGTAAACGACGCATGTATGATGTGGTTTAGTGCCCAAATCCGCCGGTGATACGGTAGCTTTTATATCCTGGACCAGCTGTGACGTGGGTCGATGACGGAAAACTTTGTTGCCATGTAGTAGCAAGGATGTCATCCAGTATCAGTGTAGCTGGCGATGAAACGCGGAAATGCGGCAGCAGAAGGTCGTGATGACGCTCACGCTGGGAAGCCGTCCAGGACACCGCGCCACAGAAGAGAGCATCCTGTACAAACGTGATGCATGTCTGATGCGGTGTAGTGCCCATGGTTCTACGTTAACAAGGAATTTTTCGCGAAATTCCATTTCGTCATTTCGGATAGTAATGCAGTCCTTTACGGACATTATCTTTTTGTCGTTAGGTATGGAGTAAAACAAATCGTGATTGTCAATGCTGAAGGCATTGACATGTATTATAGCCTGAAGAAAAATTGCCAATTGCATTCAATTTTTAGACGATAAAGATTATCCACAGTAGGGCCTTCCAAGTCTCTCTTCAAATAACTGGACACCACTTTTTGCCAGGTATTCCTCTCAGAAACAATGGACCTACACATTATACCAGACTTGTGTGCCTTGATTAAAAAGAAGACCTCCATCTCAAGTTTTTTCGCCCTTTTCACCTGAGATGCCAGATCATGTAAATTAACATTATTTAGGGGAGACAGCGCTGTTTTCACGACATGCTTGCTTTTTTCCCGGGCTGGTACAAAATTCTTTTTCATCGCTTTAGGACCCTTTTCACAAAACGCCCCTCTATCCTGAATTACAAAAAAAGCCTTCTTTTTCTGCCACAGCTAAGCGCAACTCATTCTGAATCAAAAATTGACAGACTGGTTTATCTTGATACTTAAAAACGTCTCTAGTTGATGCTGTAGCGGAAGCTGCTAAGCACCACCGCATTCTTTTCTATCCCGTCTGCAGCCGGCCGTCGACAGCGCGCCTACTCGCGGCGCCAGCTCCTCCTCCTCCGTGTTCGGGGAACAACGTGTTGTCGGGGCCGGCTCCGGGGATTAGACCGGCGGCATGCTACGCCTGCTCGCTCAGTGGCCCCCTTTTCCTCTTTCTTGTAGAAGAACGCGGGGGTGCCTCATTCTCTCCCTCGTCGAGGGGAGCTCTCGTCACTCGCACGGAGTGGAAATAAACAGTCTTGCCCTGCAACTCCAAACCTGCTTCACGTCTCCTTTCTCGCTGCCTCCGGCAGCCGACATTTCCGGCCGCTACAAAATTGGTGACCCGAACGCTTCAACAAACACGCCGCGATGAGCTCCGACGACAACGCTGCTGCCTCCACGCCTGCGGTCATCGCCACAGAAGTGAAGCTACCAAATTTTTGGCCGAAAAATCCAAGAGTTTGGCTCAGCCAAGTGGAGGCCCGTTTTCAACTCCGGCACATCACCTCGCAGTCGACAAAATACCTTCACGTCGTCGCAGCCCTGCCCCCCGAAATCGCCGACGCTATCGACGACATTTTGGTTTCACCCCCCGCGCAAGAAGAATATGACACCCTCAAAAAGACGGTGCTGGACCGCCTCGAGGCGCCTGAAGAAAGCAGACTGCAGCAGCTCTTGTGTCGCGAAGAGCTGGGCGACCAACGACCTTCCCAACTGCTGCACCGTATGCGGCAACTACTCGGTGTGCACGCGCGTCAGGACGGCCAGCTCCCACTTCTTCGTGAACTTTTCCTGCAACGGCTCCCCCAGTCGGTGCGCGTGGTTCTCGCGGGTTCAAATGAGACGTCCCTTGATCGACTAGCGCAACTTGCCGATCGCATCACGGAATACTCATCTCCAACCTTTGCGCCCATAGCTGCTGCAAGAACACATGAGCAACCAGATCGACTGTCGCGCCTTGAGGAGAAACTGCAACACCTTACCGAGACCAAGCAGAAACTTGTGCTATCTGGCGCTCCCCAACAGGACGAGCAACGACGCAACCGATCCCCTTCAAGACATCCAAGCTCTTCCCAGAGAAGCCATGCACGAGATACACAGGACGGAGTTTGCTGGTACCACCGTCGTTTCGGCACGGGTGCTAGCCGCTGCACTCAACCTTGCTCGTTTCCGGGAAACGCTCCGGCCAGTCGTTAACGGCGGCTTACGACATCGGCCCTCCACCCAGCCGCCTGTTTTTCGTAGTCGACCGCGTAAGCAACTCGCGCCTGCTAGTCGACACGGGAGCCGAAATCTCTATTGTCCCGGCAACCCCCGAGGATCGCCGACGTAGCAAGAACACATCGTCGCTGCAGGCAGTGAACAACACTGCCATCGCTACGTACGGCTTCCGCTCGCTGACAATAGACGTCGGACTCAGGCGCCTGTTTCGCTGGGTCTTCGTGGTGGCGGATGTTAATTTCGCCATACTCGGAGCAGATTTTCTCAGCCACTTCAACCTGGATGTGAGCGTACGTGACCGTTGCCTCAAGGATAACAACACATCCCTCAAAGTGCGTGGTTTGGAGTCAAACATCTGCTCATCTGGCATCTGCGCCTTCCAGCCAGTATCAGCCTACCACCACGTCCTGGCCGAATTCCCCTCGCTCACCAAGCCCCGCAACACGGAACAGCCGGTGAAACATAACGTGACTCACCACATCGTCACCACCGGGCCGCCAGTCACCGCCCGGCCACGACGGCTGTCCAGCAAAAGGCTTCAAGCTGCACGCAGGGAGTTCGAGCATATGCTGCAGCTGGGAATTGTTCGCCCTTCGTCTAGCAACTATTCATCGCCGCTACACATGGTGCCTAAGGACGACGATTGGCGCCCGTGTGGTGATTACAGAGCCTTGAACGCATCGACAACGCCGGACCAGTATCCTCTGCCACACATTCACGATTTCAGCGCGCGGCTGGCAGGTACGAAAATATACAGCAAGATCGACCTTGTAGCGGCATACCACCAAATCCCCGTCGAACCGCAGGACATACCAAAAACAGCCATAACAACTCCGTTCGGCCTGTTTGAGTTTGTCCGCATGCCCTACGGCTTGAAAAATGCCGCACAGACCTTTCAAAGGTTCATGGATGAGGTCACCCGGGGTCTTCCTTTCATCTTTGTCTACCTGGATGACATTTTGGTGGCCAGCAGAACGCCTGCGGAGCACGAAGAGCACCTCCGCCAGCTCTTTCAGCGTTTGGATGAGCACGGTCTGGTGTTGAAACCTCAAAAGTGCGTGTTTGGAGAAGAGGCGCTCAACTTCCTCGGCCACCACATCACTGCTGAAGGCATTATGCCATTGGAATCGAGGGTGGAATCCGTCAAGAAGTTTCCAGCTCCAACATCTTTTCGCAAGCTGAGGGAGTTCCTCGGGCTCTTAAACTTCCACCGGCGCTTCATTCCGTCTTGTGCTCGAGTGCTCCAGCCATTGACCGACCTGCTGCGCCGAGACGACCAAAAGGCACCAGAATTTTGTTGGTCTGACGAACACCAGAACGCTTTCCAGAAAGCTAAGGACAAGCTAGCCGCGGCTACCCTTCTCATTCATCCACGGCCTGAAGCTCCTACACGCCTCATGGTGGACGGTTCCTCCACATCGGTCGGAGCAGTGCTGCAGCAACAGGAGGGCGCCCAGTGGAAGCCACTGGGCTTCTTTTCGAAACGTCTGAAGCCTGCAGAAGCACGGTACAGCACTTTTGGAAGGGAGATGCTCGCAATATGTTGTTCCATTAAGCATTTCCGCTACTTCCTCGAAGGCCGTGAGTTCTACATCTTGACAGACCACAAGCCCCTCACCTACGTATTCAAAAACAACAGTTCCTCCTACTCAGAACGAGAGATACGTCAGCTCTCATTCATCTCCGAGTTTTCTACAGACATCCGCCACGTTCCCGGGGTCGAAAACGAAGCAGCTGACGCCTTGTCTCGCGTCAATGCTTCCAGCACAGAAGTCCTGGACTTCGAAGCTATGGCCGCAGCTCAGCGGGACGACCCCGAGTTGACAAGACTGAAGGGAGGGGGATCTTCACTCGTGCTCTCGGAGGTTGCACTTCCCTACGTCCAGAGCACGATAACCTGCGATACCTCCCAGGCAGCACCACGACCTTTTGTCCCACTGAACTTTCGCCGAGTGGTATTCAACACTTTCCACTCCATCAGCCACCCAGGTGTCCGTGCCACCCAGCGGCTGATAACGCAACGCTTCGTTTGGCCCGGAGTCAACGCGGACGTGCGACGATGGGCTCGGACATGTGAAACGTGTCAGCAAGTGAAAGTGACTCGCCACAATCGGGCTGCACTACAGGAATTTCGGACTCCTGAGTCGCGGTTTGACCACGTTCACCTTGACCTCGTGGGACCACTACCGCCCTGCCAAGGATTTAGGTACCTGCTCACATGCATCGACAGGTACAGCCGGTGGCCCGAAGCTATACCAATTGCGGACATATCAGCTGAGACCGTCGCGCAGGCCTTCATTCAAACATGGGTGTCCCGCTTTGGCTGCCCCGCCCGCATAACAACTGACCGGGGACGGCAATTCCAGAGCAACCTCTTTTCCGCACTTTCAACGCTCCTCGGCACGAAGCTGCAGCATACAACCGCCTACCACCCCGCCAGCAACGGAATGGTTGAGCGCTTCCACCGGCAACTCAAAGCCGCACTGGCAGCGAAACTCGACCGCCAGCACTGGGTGCAGAAGCTCCCGCTCGTTCTTCTTGGCCTACGCTCAACGGTGAAGGAAGACCTCGGCTTCAGCGCAGCGGAAATGGTCTACGGCTCAACAGTGCGCCTCCCGGGAGAATTCTTCTCCGACCAGACACCTTCCGCCCCAACAGCCTCCGATCACATCGAGAAGCTGCGCGCATGGCTCGCGCAACTCAGGCCAACAGCACCTCGCATCGCCCGCAACAGGAAAGTTTTCACTTTTCCTGACATGGACTCTGCTACCCATGTGTTCGTGCGACACGACGCAACGAAGCCGCCCCTTACTCCGCCGTACGATGGCCCATTCAAAGTTTTGGGACGTACTAACAAAACCATCGCAATCGACGTGCGGGGGAAACGAGAAGTCGTCGCCGTTGACCGCGCCAAGCCTGCTCATATTGAAGTTTCCATTCAAGCAGCCTCTCACGTACGATTTCAGTGCTAACCATTGGACTGTGACCTTTCACTATTCAGCCCGTAACTGCTGTCCTTCTTTAAAAGCTCCGCAATCTAGGGGGGGGAGCCTTTGTAGCGGAAGCTGCTAAGCACCACCGCATTCTTTTCTATCCCGTCTGCAGCCGGCCGTCGACAGCGCGCCTACTCGCGGCGCCAGCTCCTCCTCCTCCGTGTTCGGGGAACAACGTGTTGTCGGGGCCGGCTCCGGGGATTAGACCGGCGGCATGCTACGCCTGCTCGCTCGGTGGCCCCCTTTTCCTCTTTCTTGTAGAAGAACGCGGGGGTGCCTCATTCTCTCCCTCGTCGAGGGGAGCTCTCGTCACTCGCACGGAGTGGAAATAAACAGTCTTGCCCTGCAACTCCAAACCTGCTTCACGTCTCCTTTCTCGCTGCCTCCGGCAGCCGACATTTCCGGCCGCTACAATGCAATACCGTTCACGCAATCAGCAACGCAGTTTGCTTTCTCGTCGTCGGGAGCTTGCCTGGATACGGTCCTAGCGGTGGCGAGCTTCTCGGCGTGGTTTAGCACTGGTTCAATGAAATGTTTCAGCCCAAAGATCAGAATGCTTGTAGGCTTGGGGAACCTGAGTGTTGCTAAAGTTCAGAGCCTGTCCTTGCCTTTCCAGCGCCTTTTTTTTCTTTTCGTCAAATGAGGCATCACCACTCGCCACAGTCCCTTCGCTGTCTCGTCACTGGTCTTGCACCACCCTCTGTATGATCGATGCCAATCTTGTCCTTATTTTTTCCGGCTGCACGCTATTCTGAGATGGTCTTTGAAGCAACAGACCTGCCAGGATAGTTCAGACCTCATGATGCGGCATACTCTTCCGGTATGTCCTACAATAGGCTGCATCCATCCAAAGAGGCCCTGTAATTCTGGCGGGCACGTTCTCTGAAGCAATCCATGCCCTGCACACCATCACAGGGATTACTGAACCAACGAGGCTGGATCAGACAAAACATTAGGTTGTAGAGTGCCCTGGGTACTAGAAATATATTGCAACAAGATGGCCACTGGTATTACGTTCATAATTGAATATCTTGTTGAAGCGCACTAAAAAAACAGACGGACAGAAGAGACTGACAAGGACAGCGCTCTCTTTCACAACTGAAGGTTTATTGATCAGAAAAGTTACTTAAATCGGATGCATCGTCTTTCGCGCATGTACATCAGTACAGGGTGCAACAGAAACCACTCGTGTAAGGATTACAAAAATTGTCCATATTATCTGCCATTTATTATATTTTACAAGTACTAGGTTTTGAGATACGCGTATTTTTTATCAGGCAGCACAATCATAGCTTGGCTAACACAGTCATGTCCCCTCTTTCGGATGTGGTGAGGTTCCACTATCTGACGTGTTAGCTGATCCTTGTGTCGAAATAATATTTCTGTTTCTTTAAACACAGTGTAACGTTCACAGTTTTTACAGTGGGTGCAAGATGACTGTTTCCCGATGCCTTAACAGATGCGCGATGCTCTCTAAGGCGGTCGCTCACGCATCTTCCTGACTGGCCTATGTAGAGTTTTTCACAAGAATGATTGATATGTAGAGATTAACGTCCCCAAACCACCACGATTATGAGAGACGCCATAGTTGACGGCTCCGGAAATTTAAACCACCTGGGGTTCTTTAACGTGCACCCAAATCTGAGCGCACAGCCCTACAACATTTCCGCCTCATGACTTTTCCACACGAAAAAGGTGTCATATATACTACTCCCTTTACGCACATGACGAACATGTTTCTGTGTTTTACGGGGGAAGCTTTCGAACTTATGGGTTTATCACCGCGTGGACACAAGCTTGCTAGTTTGGTTTCTGCCGAAAACTTCACACCTACGCTGTATCGAATTGAACGTGCTTTAAGTTCTGGTACAACTGGCCCAGCTTGCCATCTTGCTAGAACACGGCACTGTCATCGACCTGAGGCCCAACTCAATCACACTAATCTTAGAAAACATGCTGCCGACACCTGAAATACCAAGAAATCACGCATTCAATGTACTATAGGCGCAGGTCATCGTCCCACCTTTCTCCAGCATCGTCATTTCCGTTGGCATCGAAAAAGTCAAAACCTTTGAAGGCGTCGTCGAGGGTGATCAGCACCTTCTTCTAAACCGCCTGATTTGCGTCGCCAGATTCATAGCGGAGCTGCGTGACTGGAGAGCACAGGTGATGCTGACAAACTTCAGTTCCGAACACAGGCACGTCAACCTTGGTTTGACCGTCGCCTACATCGACGCATTCGAGGAGGCCAGCCATTCATTCGCTCTTTTCGATGCTGCCTATGCTGCTTCAACGAATCAAGGTTCCGAATCGGATTTTTACGTTAACTCAAGCCTTTCCAAGCTCAAGCAAGACCAGCTCAAGTTTCTGCTCTTGCGATTCAAAGACTGTGTCTCATCATCATCGAGAATTCGACATACGCAAATCGCGAAACATCGCGTCTTAACAGAAGAAAGTTCCCGACCAGTTTGAGAAAGCCCGTAGCGAGTCTCGACGCGCGAACACGACGCCGTGAAGAAACGAGTGGATGAAATGGTACTCGATGACCTCATTCAGCTGTCTGAGAGTCCGTGGGGGTTATCCGTGGTATTAGTGAAGATGATGGACGGGACCCTATGTTTTTGCGTCGATTACTGCCGCCTGAACGAAATCACCAAGAAGGACGTGTACCTTCTCCTACGTATAGACATTTCCCTGGACCAACTCCACAGCGCGAAGTACTTTTCTACGATGGACCTCAAAATGGGCTCTTGGCAAATTGAGGTTGATGAGAAAGATCAAGAGAAGAAGCCTTTATCACACCAGATAGCCTATTCTAGTTTATGGTCATGCCATTTGGTCTTTTCTCGGTGCCTGCGAAGTTTTAGTGTGCTATGGACACCGTGCTGTCTGGGTTGAAATGGCAGACTTGCCTCGTGTACTTGGATGACGTCGTCGTGTTTTCCTCAAGCTTCCACGAGCATCTCTGGCACCTTGAAGCGTTTCTTCAAGCTATCAACATCTCTGGACTAACCCTGAAGCCAGAAAACTGCCACTTCGCGGAAGAGGAGCAGTTGTTTTTGGGACACGTGATTAGCAAGTCTGGAGTCCGTCTCAACCCAAGAAAAACAGCCGCCATCACTGATTTCCCGAAGCCGACTGACAAGAAGGCTGTACGCCAATTCATCGAATTGTGCGCCTATTACAGGCGTTTAGTCAAACGTTTCTCACAGATCATCGAGCCGCTAACTCGCCTCACGAAAAACGACGCCAAATTTGGTGGAAAGTGGCACAAGAGGAAGCATTTCAGCAACTTAAATGACGCCTCCAGACACCACCGATACTTGCGCATTTCGATGAATACGCTGAAACTGAAGTACACACCGACGCAAGCAGCGTTGGACTCGGCGCCGTCTGTGTGCAAAGGACTGATGGCGAGGACAGGGGTATCAGATACGCTAGCTGCTCGCTATCCTAGGCCAAAACAAACTATTCTACAAAAGAAAAGAAGTACCTTATTTTCATCTGAGCAGCGTATAAGTTTCGTCCCTACCTCTACGGTAGACCTTTCAAAGTTGTGAGCAACCACCACGCCTTGTGTTGAAGAGCTAACTTGAAACACCCTTCGGGTCACTTCGCACCGTGGAGCCTCAGACTTCAAGAATTCGACAAGACCGTCTTTTAAAAGTCTGGAAGAAAACACTCTGACGCCGACTGCTTGTCTCGTGCCCCCGTCGAACCACCGCTGCCCGACAATTCAGATGAGGACAGCTTCTTAGCAACGATAACTGCCGATGACTTCGCCGAGCAACAGTGAGCTGACCCGGAACTCAGAAGCCTTGTGGAGTACCTTGAGGGTAACAGCCCGATTGTTTCAGATGTTTTCAAGAGAGGACTAGAATAGTTTTTTTTGCGAAACAGAGTTCTCTTACAGAACTTCTCACCCCTCCGAGCCGACCACCTACTCGTGGTTCCTGCAGCAGTGATGCCAGAAGTACTTGAGGCCTTACACGGCGACGACAGCTGGTCACCTCGGTGTTTCCCGTACGTTGGCAAGAATACAAGAAAAGTACTACTGGCCATGGCTTGCCGCCGACGTCACTCGTTACGTCAGGACCTGCCATGACTGTCAGCGACGCAAGACACCGCCGACCAGGCAGCACGACTTCTGCAGCCCATCGAACCACTGCGCCGTTCCTTACAGCAAATCGGCATGGACTTACTTGGGCCATTCCTGACGTCGGCTCTCCGTAACAAATAGATCGTTGTTGCTACCGGCTACCTACACGCTACACTGAGACGGAAGCCCTGCCGAAAGGCAGTGCATCTGAGGTAGCCGAATTCTTCATCGAAAACATCACCCTGCGTCATGGCACCCCGAAGGTTCTCCTCGCCGACCGAGGTACGGAAATTACTGCTGAGCTAACCTAAGCGATCTTGACATACAGTCAGACAAGTCACCACCATGGTCTCACCATGGTCTCACCGAGCGCCTAAAGAAGATCATCACTCACATGCTGGCCATGTACGTCAACGTCAAACACAGGACGTGGGATGCCATCCTTCCGTACGTAACCTTTGCATACAACACCGCCGTACAAGAAACGACGCAGATGACACCGTACACGTCGTTCTACTGAAGGAACGCGACAACAACGCTCTACGCTATGCTGCCAGACATCGCTGATGAAGAAAACCTCGACGTCACTGTCTACTATCAGTGCGCAGAAAGAGTTCGTCAGCTTGGCCACCTGCGCATCAACAATCGGCGGACGGCCGACAGCCACCGTTACAATCTTCAACGAAACTTCGTGAAGTGCCAGCCCGGTGACCGTGTAAGGGTATGGACGCCGGTACACCGACGAGGACTCAGTGAAAAACTTCAACGACAGTACTTCGGACCGTTTATGGTAGTTAGACGTCTCGGCCCAATCGACTACGAGGTTCTTCCCGACGGCATTACAAACTTTCAACGGCGCCGTGCTCGAGCTGAAGTCGTCCATGTCGTGCGCCTCAAGCCATTTCATGCGCGAACCTGAGGGCTGTATTTTGTTGTTGCTGCTGTGCTTTGTTTCTCGTGCTTATTGTTGATTGTCGTTCAAATTCTACCTTCGTCTTTTCTCAAAGCATCGGCAAGATGCCTTTTTCAGAGGGGGGGGGGCAATGCCACGTCCCTTTGCTCAAGTTTTATCATCATCCCGTTACACTACGTTGAACGCAAACCGCATCTACGATGTTCGAAAAGCTTTGAGGCTGTAGTAGATCGCTTTGTTTAGATTACGCCCACTTCGTGAACATTACGGATTATTCTGGAACCTATGTCATCGCTAGTGATAACGCTAGAACATTCGATGGCAACTATATAAATGCCGACGCGCTGTGCCACTTGTCAGTTGATCGATGGCCGACGCTGCATTTGCCACTATCAGTGCAAGTGTGCTACTGTAACCCAACTTTCTGTTTACCAAGCACAGGCTCTCTCAAACAAACAGTTAGATCTGGCCATCCAGTCTCCTGCCTTCAGCCACGTCATGACCCCGTGACGTGGCTTAAGCACGCGTCATCAAGGTTGCTCGTTTGGGTACTTCGTGCTGCGTGAAAATGAATTTAGAGGCAACTCTCTACCTTCGCACGTAAAGCTGGGCCACTTCCGACACTCGGTAAGACTGTTTGTGCCGAAGCTGCTGCAATGTCTCAACTGCATGAAGCTCGGTCACCTCAGAAGCGTATGTGAAAAGAAGCGTATATGTTCTCACTGTGCTGAAATCCATCCCGAAGCCACTTGTAAAGCCACTGTTCTCAAGTGTTCAAACTGCCATGAACCCTATTATGCTTCCGAAAAAGATTGTTCAAAAATAAAAAAAAGAGGTAGCTCTATTGAGGCAACTTGCGAGAGACCATACATCCCATGGCGAGGCTGCCGTAACCACCAAAAAGCGGCGCCATTGGCCTCTAAGTTCGCCAGAAAAATCCAATGCATCTGCATCCGAAGCGCCCACTTGACGCCCTCCATCACGATCTCCTTCTCCACCCGGATTATACTTGGCTGGTATTAATCAAACTGCCCTGAAAAGCATGGTTCCTGTGCACTACACTCCATCTACCTTGCCAAAGTCGCAGTCAAATAGATCAGCGATGGTCGACACAAGACTGACCACCATAGACACAACTGACACAGTTTGGCCTCCGTTGCCAAAGTCGCCACGCCATGCTGATTGACCTTCCTGCCTTTACTTCTACTACCTCTTAAAAAATTGCAGACTAAATGCTCTGTCTGTGAGTGGGGGAGTACTAATGCCATGATTTAGATCCTCATTAACCCTAGGCACTCTGCGTGGCAAACATTTGATCATTTTAGAATTGAAACTTCGCCTCGACGAGGGCGCCCCTACAAAAAAGTGCAATAGCGCGTGTCGCGAGAGAGGTTCACAGAGCCACTTGAGGACACCCGGCACAAAATAAAAAAAAACACGTTGGTGTCATGCCAGGCAGGGCATCAAGTTCACAGATGTGTAATAGCATAGTAGAAAAATTAGAGTTACTCTATAGGAGTCGCCCGATGCGAACACCGTCATAAGTGGGCGGCTTGAGGCTGCTCACCGATTACGAAAGGACTCTGCTCTAATACTTTATTATCAGTCGCAGCATCAAAAAAGGGCACAAAACACCTTACAGGCGTGCAGTGGGTACCTCGCCTCACCGCTGAGTGATGCGTAGCGGGGTATTTCCCAACTTAACGAAATCATGGTAATTTGCGGCGTAGTGGCCACTTTATTACTTCACTTGCATTACTTGGCCCAAGAGATATAAACTGAGCTCTTCCCAGCGTTGGTGTGTGCTACTGTTCAAAGTTATACTCTAAGCTACAAAGGCAGTTCCTGCCGCTTTCACTGTTGCTGTTCTGAGAGTACCGCGCAGGCTTAGCGTTTGTTTTTCTTGAAATTTGTTTTTATAAAGCGTGCACATAAAAATTGTGTGCCTCTTATTGAATGAAACTGTTGCTGCAATAAGTTACACTAAGAAATAAGCTTGAGCTGGTTGGTTCAATACGCTAAGGAGGGGTGAAATAGGTGGTAATACTCTAATAGAGAAAACGTGAAATAACGTTAAATACAAACAGCTGCTGAGAGACTGGTTGTTTGCTTACACATAGGCTTGCAAGTGACAAAAGTTCCCGTCATTTTTAACTACGCTTTCAATGTACGGTATTGTCCCTGTCTTTTTTTTTACTCTGCCACTGCTCAGCACACTCACTTTTTCAACGGCGTATGGCTATACAGTTATCATTTGCCATCGCTTTTTCATGAGGTAAATGATTCATATATCTGCAGTATTTAGGCACTTTGAATCGGTATCTCTCGGACGTACGCGATTCAGTCTCGTTACAATAAAAAACCTCAGAGTGAACGCTGCGTATATTCAGCGAGCGGAACAATAAAAGTGCCCGGAGAAAAAATTCAGTATTACTTATGAAGGGTACATTTACTGTTTAATTAATCATGTTCAATCCACTTGATTCCCTATAGTGGGCATGATTCCTTCAGAAAGATTAACAGTGACGAGGAAACTGTATCTGCGTTCACGTCAAGAGGCTCAAATATGAAAAAAAAAACATTCCTTAATAACCCGAGGTGGCGCCGCCCATATCTCTAACGAAAAAAAATGTCCTATACATAAGTTATTAAAATTCCTCTTAAATCTCTGCTGCTCACGTAAGTTCTAGAACAAGATTGGCTTCTTGTGTCTAGAGCGCAATCCTAAACAGAACAAATTATAACAATCGCGAAAGTGGGGAAACATTCTGGTGCTGCCTGCAGTGCGTTTAGCCGTGCTTACACTTTTTCTTGTCTCCCCGTCCGGAGGTGCCCTGAAGTACGGGACGGAGCCTTTTTTTTCAGCTGTTCTTCGTTTCTTGTCATTACTTTTATGTTTTTTCACATGGAGCCATCCCACTCTTTGATAATTGTGATGATTACCCATGTGTATGGCTCACACCCACTTTTCATAACTGGCCAAGAAAAAATTATTTTTAAGGAAAAGTGATCACCTATGAATTGCATGGCTATTAATTATATCATAGTTTAACAAAATCATTGACGCTAATTCAGATACTTCAGGCCAACACCACCCTGATTCATTAAAAAAATTCTTCCGTGGCACTGAGGTCTCAGTAACAGTTACATGACGGGTTCCCATGGATAGAGTATTTGAATTTAGTAAATCCAATCTGATTAAATTAAACACTGCCTTGAGCATGTTTCCCTACGCTCCACCATAGTGCTAGGTGGTTAAATTACTGGGCTGCCGACCCGCAGATCGCGGTATGGAAGCCCGGCTGCGGCGGCTGCATTTTTGATGGAGGCGAAAATGCTGTTGGCATATGTGCTCAGATTTGGGAGCAGGTTAAGAACCCCAGGAAATCGAAATTTCTGGAGCCCTCCACTACACCGTCTTTCGTAATCATATGATGGCTTTTTGACGTGAAACCCCACATATCATCACCAGAATGTTTTTCTTGAGTAAATTGAAGCGGATGCGTGATAATAAAAATTATCAGTTGTTTCGTCCTTCTTACAAAACTAGCAAGAAGGAGTCAGACGAGCTATGTGCCTAAAGCAGTTCAACTTCAGAACACGAGCGCGTAATTTTATGAAAGTAACTGTACCGCATTTTCTTTCGAACAGAAATTCCTACGCCAAGGAAACAAAAGGTGTCAATATTCGTTTAGTTGAGGAGTCAATGACAACACAGTGTCAAGTTATTGGTCGCCTTCTCAATCTGTAACGAATCATGAAGGCTGTGTCAGAATAATTCAGAATATCATACCACTGAGGGTACCTTTCACCGGAGCGTCCGCTATTTCATCAATTTCGTTCATTTTCATTTCTTCGAGACGTGATACCCAGTTGAATCACATTAGATCTACATGAGTAGGGAACAAAAAATGAAAATTTTGGGATAATTGAAAATAATATTGATAATTTCTCAGAATTTACATCCCAAAATCAAGATATAATTGATTAAAAACTGCTATTTTTAGCTATAGTGCCGATGAAACAGATACAGTATTTTTAACTATGGCCGCACTTGATGCTGATGGGCTGAGCTTTCATGTCAATACGCTGAAGAAACTGTTGAGAAATCATGAAGTACTAATGATAATGATCAATTAAAAGTTGCGAAAAAATTTAGCGATGCCGGATTTTTCTTTCGAATGTGAGACATCTGTAGCTACGATATTTTCTTATATTCATCCACTATCAATGCCTCTGCAGAACGTATATAGTTTATTATATGATCAGGCGGGAAAAAATTAAAAAATCACAGCATATCCATGGGATGAATGATAATTGTTGGGGGAAGCGTTGGCCAGTCCGTCCGTGCTTTCGTCCGCCCATTCCTGCTTGTTTTCTTCCATTCATGTGTCCCCCCGTGCGTCTGTTCGTGCGTCCGTACGTGCGTCCACCCCTCTGTCTGTCTGTGTGTCCGTCAGTTCATCTGCTTATCTGTCCAACCGTCCATCTGTCCGTCTATCTAGTGAACACTGCAAGTACAGCAATCTCACATCTTTCTATCATGTATTCATTATACACAAGAGGCGCAATCTAGCGAACATATAAAGAACCGCTCTTTCGGGTATGTGTCACTGGTGGCTACACACACCATCGGAGGATGGACAGATTTACACCCTAAGGAACATCGCTTCTAAGACGCCAAATCTGCACGGAAGGCGCAGCACAATCACAGCAAAAGCTAGAAGAGCGGCCTTTCAGAGCCCTTTCTAAACACCCATTGGGTAACTGCTGCGATCACACTTACTTGGTACCCACTACGGAATTATTAGAAATAGTTTCTACGTAAGCGGCAGGCATTCGCTATGCTATCCTTTGCCATTCTTCTGAGAAATTTGCTTGCCACTAAACATTTGCAAGGAATTTTTCGCCAATTGTTCTAGCGTTGGCTGACGAGGACGCGGAATTATGCCTGAAGTGGGTATGCACCACAGTTAACAGGTGATTAAGAAGAAGCTTTTGTAATGGGTTTGAGCATTGGACGACCCACTCATTACGCTATTAGCATTGTGTGACTCCTAGTTGTTCTTTTACTGTTCTAAAACGCTTTACTATTCATAATAAGGCGATTCTTTTGCCGAAATGAAGCCGGCCTAAGACAAGTTTGCGAACGATTCCCAAGCACCGGCGTGGCAGAATAATCGAAAACGGGTTCAAGTCTCACTGTGTTCTCGGTACTAGGTTTCTTTTTTCTGAGTCCGTGCGAAGTGGTTAGGGACACCAGAGGCGGTAGCGGTGGTGGAAAACTACGGCCCGTGCTTGATCCGTGTTGTGATCTCATAGTAACTTTCTCTGAAACGAACGGAGGATGACCTTAATTTTAAGTCTGGTAGTCCATTAATTGCCACCAACTTCTCACGGGGTGGGTGCCCGCCCAAGTGACAACTTTGTTCTGCCAAGCACCAGGCCGGAAGTGCGCTTGTACCTAGTTACCCAGTAGATTACTGGCGCCAGCAATCATCTGCCCCCCACTGCAGCGACGGATGCTTAACTATTACACCAAGGCTGTGATAGATTAAGGTACTCCCAGGGGCCTCCGCTGAACATCATGGGGCTACCTTTCGAGATGAGCACCCAGAAACAATTCCAATCTATCAATTAAAAAGTTTCAAATCTACCAATTGGAAAAAAAAACGGTGCGTTCCAGGTCTGCATTGGGAATTTAACCCGGTACTTCTGGCATTGGAGGCGGACCCTCTAGCCATGTAGCCAGTGCTGCGGTAATAATTCAGACACATATCGGATATACATCAGGCATGATTCGGATATATATTGCGAAAAACGTTTTTAAAGCTCTGCAACTCATTTTCGATGCAAGAAACTTCAGTCAGTTTAACATCTATATAATGGTCCTACAAGTGCTTCTATGAAGACCACCCACGCTATATGGAAGCGAAGTGAATCAGACAGAAAAAAAAACAAGTTTGTTTGATGTACACAGGAAAAAGTATTAAGTTTTATATAATTCCCATGACTTTATAAAAACGATTGCACAACTAGTACCTTAAATCGGCACAAAAAAAAAGGGCAACCTCGTTTCCAAGTTGAGCACATTATTGGCAAAGAGATTCGATAATCCAAGGAGTAAATTTGGGCCTCCCTTTCCAAAAGCACAAAAGAACGCAATTAATAAGCTGGTGCACAACAATAAAAACACATCCAAATTCTAATACAGGGTTTACCGCTGGTGTCCATAAGCCGCATGTATGTAGATTTTGTAAAACATATTTTGTATTTCTCTTCGTATACCCAATCGACTGCTGCACAGCCTTCGTAAGACTGCCAGTGCCCGCACTCCTTTCTTGGTCGTATGCTGAAGGAGATGGTTAACATATAAGTCATTCCCAGATATACACCTAGCCGAAATGTGGTATGTTCCACACGTTGCAAATTATTATAACTGGGTTATCCAAAAGTAAAACTACATTTGTACTGTTTAAAACATTAGGACATAAATGAATAGCCTGCAACCAATTTTCAATGGCTCACTTATTTGTTTGTAAGTGAATATATCGAGAATGTAGATCACTGCCTCAAGCACAAAATTGCTATATCATCTCCATATACCTATGTGTATACTTCATACGACTTGAAATAGTGCTTAGCAATATAATAAAAAGGAGAAGCGTAGTGACTGCACCCTCAGGAAATCCTCGCCAACTGGAATGTATATATGAAAAATGGCACTTCATTAAACAATAAAAGTCCTTGCCCAGTAGAAAACTCCTTAAATCACCTCACCACATAATTAAAGGTATCATAACATTTGATTTGAATGAATATATTTTATGCTCTACTGTGTCATAATCTTTCGACTGGGAAGAATATAGTTGCTATCTCTCACTCATTTTTTTTTTTTGGGGGGGGGGGAATTCCGTGAGTTGTGATTATACAGTGGGCGGAGCACACGAGCCCGACAGCGTCGACAGGCTGGCACGAGCACGCTTGATCATAGGTTTGTTCACAACATAGTGTGAGGTACTGTTTCATGGTTACTTTCGATTGCTGTGTGGCTAACATTCGAATCGAACTTGATCCGTACCGTCTTTGATGACGAGCAAAAAAAGGTCCTTGTGACGCAAGATCATGGTGTGGTTTGAAAGCAAGCCTGACTGCGTGCCGAAGTTCGAATTACAGCCGCTTCAATGGCGCCAAGCTGAAGGTGGCAGCCACATTTCCACCAGAAATAAATTATAACTAAAACTACAGAGCTTTCACTTCGTTTTGTTACTGTCATTCGAGTGTTCTTGTTATCCCCTTTTACTTTGACGTAAAGCAAGCTTCAAGCGAGCAACACTTGAGTAGGGCACACTAAAGAATTGGTTATTCATCATCATCATCATCATCATCATCATCATCATCATCATCATCATCATCATCATCATCAGCCTGACTACGTCCACTGCAGGACAAAGGCCTCTCCCATGTTCCGCCAGTTAACCCGGTCCTGTGCTTGCTGCTGCCAATTTATGCCCGCAAACTTCTTAATCTCATCTGCCCACCTAACCTTCTGTCTCCCCCTAAACCGCTTGCCTTCTTTTGGAATCCAGTTAGTTACCCTCAACGACCAGCGGTTATCCCGTCTACGCGCTACATGCCCGGCCCATGTCCATTTCTTCTTGATTTCAGCTATGATATCCTTAACCCCCATTTGTTCCCTAATCCACTCTGCTCTCTTCTTGTCTCGTAAGGTTACGCCTACCATTTTTCTTTCCATTGCTCGCTGCATCGTCCTCAATTTAAGCTGAACCCTCTTTGTAAGTCTCCAGGTTTCTGCTCCGTAGCTAAGTACCGGCAAGATACAGCTGTTATATACCTTTTTCTTGAGGGATAGTGGCAATCTACCTGTCATACTTTGAGAGTGCTTGCCAAATGTGCTCCACCCCATTCTTATTCTTCTAGTTACTTCAATCTCGTTGTTCGGCTCCGCGGTTATTACCTGCCCTAAGTAGACATAGTCTTTTACAACTTGAAGTGCACTATTACATATCTCGAAGCGCTGCTCTTTTCCGAGGTTGTTGTACATTACTTTCGTTTTCTGCAGATTCATTTTAAGACCCACCTTTCTGCGCTCCTTGTCTTACTCCGTAATCATGAGTTGCAATTCGTCCCTTGAGTTACTCAGCAACGCAATGTCATCGGCGAAGCGCAGGTTACTAAGGTACTCTCCATTAACTCTTATCCCTAACTGTTCCCATCCTAGGCTTCTGAAAACATCCTGTAAGCACGTGGTAAATAGCATTGGGGAGATTGTGTCCCCCTGCCTTACACCCTTCTTGATTGGTATTCTGTTGCTTTCTTTATGAAGCACTATGGTAGCAGTTGATCCCCTGTAGATTTTTTCCAGGATGTTTATATATACTTCATGGACGCCCTGATTCCACAGTGTCTGCATGACGGCTGATATTTCTACTGAATCAAACGCAGTCTCGTAATCTATGAAGGCTATGTATAGTGGTTGGTTATATTCTGAGCATTTCTGTATTACCTGATTGATAGTATGAATGTGGTCGATTGTTGAGTAGCCTGTTCGAAATCCTGCTTGTTCCTTTGGTTGATTGAATTCTAATGTTTTCTTTACTTTGTTAGCAAGTACCTTTGTAAATAGCTTGTATACTACAGAGAGCAAGCTAATCAGCCTGCAATTCTTCAAATCCTCGTCATCTTCTTTCTTATGTATTAAGATGATGTTAGCGTTCTTCTAAGACTCTGGTACCCTTCCCGTCAGGAGACACATCGTAAACAGGGTGGCTAGTTTTTCTAACACAATTTGTCCTCCATCTTTCAGCAGATCTGATGTTACCTGATTCCCCACCAGCAGCTTTGCCTCTTTGCATGCTCTCGAAAGCTTTTCTGACTTCTTCTATTATTACTGGTGGGGTGTAATCTGGGTTACTGCTTGTTCTTATAGTATTAAGGTCGTGGTTGTCACGGCTACTGTACAGATCTCTGTAAAACTCCTCCGCTATTTTAACTATCCTATCCATATTGGTAGTTATTTTGCCTTCTTTGTCCCTTAGTGCATACATCCGACTTTTGCCTATCCCAAGTTTCCTCTTCAATGCTTTGACACTTCCTCCGTTTTTCGGAAGCGGCGATGGCGTAGTGGTTAGAGCGTCCGTCTCACATGCAAAAGGTCCGTGGTTCAAATCCCGGTGCCGCGCAGTTCCCAACCGGATAAAAAAAATCCGCGAGTTGATGGAACTGCATTACGAGGCCTGGAGTGCAGCCTCACCGGTAACCACCGCCGGGAACGCACTCCCTCACCAGAGAAGGATTGGCCACCCTGGTGCAGTATCTGGCCACTACCTCCCACATGCATACGTCAAATTGGTTATTATACAACCGCAATGTCCTTTTCGTAGCCTATAATGCTTGATGCTCGGTGAACACGAATCTCTGATTGCTGCATGCTTCTCTAAAATCGCCACTGATAAGGCAGTGCAGAAACTAAAAACAAACAAACAAAACAAAAACACATTTCCTTTGATACACCAAGGTTGCAGATATGATGGTCAGATCTTTATGGCGCAAAAGCGGTGGGCTTGTGTGGCGCGGTATGTCTAGAAAAACTGTCAATTCATTGCCAGTCGTTGCCGTCGAGATAACGCCGACAAACCGCGGTCTTTCATATACGCACTGAAGTGAAGCCACACACTCAGGTTGTGTGCATTGTTTCTTTTGAATGTATTTTATTTTGTGCTGCGTCACTGCATACGCCATCACGGGACATTTCAATTCTATAGGCTTGATACGGCAGGTGGTGTACTTCACGCGAACTAAACCACTGGAGTCCAGAAAAGCTGGATAAGAAGGCGTCTACAACACAGGCGCATCAACCTTGGCCACAGGCGCACGCAACACGGTACGAACATGGAAGCTGTACCAACACAGATCATCCCATTGTAAAGGCTTTCTACTTTCAAAAATAGCTGTAAAGCTCAGAATAAACGTGGTAAAGCATAGATACAATCACTCCTGATAAAGCAGAACAATGTCAGCATGCAGAAGTCGCTAGTATGGCTACCAGCGTCAATATTAATTCTCAGCGTTGCTGAAAAAAGGACGTCCGTGTTCATAGTCCTTCAAATTGAAAAGTAATTCTTATAAAATAACTATGGGCTTTTGGGAGTAACTATTGCAGCTCCCGATACTGATAAGAGTAATATATCGGTTTCGTCGGAAAAAACTGGTTCGAAAGAAATCAGTTGTTGGTCCTTTTAGGGAATTCCTACATGGTGGTTTAAATTTTCGGAGCCTTCCCACACAGTGTCTCTCATAATGATATGGTGGTTTTGGGACGTTAACCTTCACATATGGATAAATCCCGCGAACAATTGTGCCGTATGAGGCAAGGATAAATTTCTGCACGTTGGTTCAATTCCAAATGAACCTAAACATTATCAAAACTGTACTTGCTTTTCACGTTACCTCACACTAACTTTCATTACGACATCCCTGCTGAAACGTCTGTTGAACCCTGCAGACTGTTGCAGTATTCCAAATAACAATTCTCCTGCCAATATATCTGGTGCGAATGAACCTGTGCACCTATAGCTGTGGTATGAAATGAAGTATTTCAGGAAAAAGCTTGTTCTGCCTCTGAGTGAGCTAAAGGTTGTGAATTCGAGTCAAGCAACTCGCGGTAGGTTCTATGTTTGAATCAGTCATAGCTCATGAATCAATGGGTATTAGTGAAGTCGAATGAGCTAGCCTGTGAGTCATACTTGATCCTATTGGGCATCATAATGTCGCGAAAACTTTGATGTGTTAACGTTTGGCGCGTTTTAATGCCACGGGGTTGCCCAAGAGTAGGTTTGCGATGAACGCAGTGGCTTTGTTGTGCCAGCGTTAGCTGCCTTTTACGAGGGGTTGTTTCTTATGTAGAAGGTCGCCAACGGCTCTTCGCGGCGCAGGACGGTATGCGGGGGAGCTGCACTGTAAAAGCCCAACAGGATGTCGCGGTAGTTTCCTGTGTGTGTTTATTTTAGCTTAGGTCATTACTCTTTAGGTTGATAGCAGTCCTCTAGGTGAAACTCGGTGGAGGCCCCCACGCTTGGATGTACCTGTTTGAATTCGTTCCACCCAATTTGAGTGTCCTCAACGGAGACGTTTGTGTGGTCGTTTCCGGTTCGGTCAATAGGCGGGCTCTCGAGATGTTGCCAGGGGAGCCGGGAGAGAGTCGCACGGTGGACGCCACGAGAGCAGGCTGCAGCGAGTGCTGCGCAGAGTTGTCCCAGTTATGTAGCGTACACGTGCGCACAATGTCAATAAGAAGTGTTTTAGCCAAATAAATCTGTTCAGTAGAAAGTCTATGAATCTGCTGTGGGTCGTGTTGATCCTCTCTCCGGCGGCGACCAAGTAGCGACCAGAACACTACGCTACAAAGTGGTGGAGGCTGCGGCGTAATGAAAAAAACCCCATACGGTGATGCTTATCTTGAGGAGCCAAAACAGCGTGGACGACGTTGCGAGGATGGCTCACCTTACAACTGCTGCAATGTCAAGACCCTTCATCGGGCCCCCGGTGTTAAAAATACACCTGAAGAATCCGTATAGGAGTGGGTGACCTGCTACGAACATGTCAACTCATGGGGCGACGATTCGAAGGTGGATTTTCTTCATTTGCTTCGGAGGGCGACGCAGCAAAAAAAAAAAATGGTACACTACGAAATCATGAAAGCGCATGGTGCTCCTAATACGTGGAAAGAGTAGACCACGTTGCTTAAGTCTAGCTTCAGTGGCCTCCCCGTGGCAGAGTTAACCCGCCTCATACTAGAGAATCGATTACATCATCCGTCTGAGAACCCGGGGCAGTATTATTACGATGTATTTCAGCTCTGCGCCCGCGTAGGTCCACGTATGAAATTAGAAGACCACGGACGTCATCGAGTTGTGCGGAATTCTTGTCAATGCACTAGAAAACATGATACTCGCGAATCCGACAAGTTTTCAAGAATTTCTACAAATTCTGCAGCGGATAAAGCATGCCGCGTTGATGGCCCGGGCTCATTTGACCTCTTTCAACAGCTACCTCCCAACCAATGTTACGCAGCCGTGGTCGGCAGCCATTCCTGGGGAATCAATAACCACACAGCCTTTTCTGGTGAGCGTCATCGTTCGCGAGCGGTGCCAGGAAACCGTACAAACACGCATTTAGGACGCCCGACATCCCCGATGTGACGCTGTGAACGATCTGGAATTCAAGGCCCTCACCGAGTCGATCAAGTCACTTGCCGACAGGTTGAAGGCTGCAGAGAACGATGTTTGCCGGCCATCTGCCCAGGGGCTTTCTAGAACATCCAACGGCGGCGATTGGCGTCCCCGGTGTTACTACTGCCATCACCTCGGCCACATCGCGCGACAGTGTCACAGGCACTACGAGGACCAGCAGCGACAGAGAAGAAACCAACAAAGCGGCAACGGTGAGCGGCATTTTGACTCGGGAGACGGGAATGGCCATGCATAGGGAGCTCAGTCTGCACATTGGTGGTAAAGCACTTAATATATCTACCTGTCAAGGCGGACGGAAGAAGGGACAGACTAATCGTCAACACCGACTCTTCTGTAAATCTTGTGTCCCTTGATTTCGCGCAGATCACTTGAGGGGCGCTAAGCGGAATCGGCAGAGTTTCGCGAAACTTGGAATATTCCCGAGCTCTGGCGAGATCACCATATTAACGAGCCAACAGGATGGAAAAGTCAAATCCACCCCTCAGCACGCTCAGTTTCATTGGTTGGGGTAGAACCAGTCATCGCATCAAGGACGGTCGGCTACGTTGGGCGGTGTTTTCAAACCAAAGCCATCTTACATTCGTTTGTCGTTCTACCGAATGCAGACGTACACACATGCTGTAAAAGTGTCAGAAACTTTTCCTGATGATATATTTTAGGGGCAGGGGTGAATAAATTTATTTTGAAGCTTTCAATGCTTGCACTACAACTGTTTTATAATAATCATCACGGTGGCGTTTGAGGTGAGTACTGGCGGAGCGTGTTACAACATCGCAACCGCAGGTAAATCTGAGGCCACGTGTCGGTCTGTACATTCTAGTGGGGCCACGTGTCAGCGTCTACATTCAAGCGCGTTGCTCGGCCGGTGCGCGTCGTCTTTATTGTCATCACCTTCTAGCACCCAAGCACGTGCGGCTGGCTAATTTTCTATTTCGCTGAATGATATACTTTACTAGTAAGGCCAGGACATGCTATGACCAAGCTAATTACACCATGTCATGGTAAGGCTAAAGTAATTACGCCGAATCTCAAGAAGACTGCGTTGATGAAGCCATGCAAAGCGAGAACCAGGCTAACTGATGCAGGCTAGTTGATGAGCTAACTAAATTATTCTAATTACTGCGACGGTAATCATGAGCACGCAAAGTAACACTCTGATAATTAGCCCTTATTAATATTATGACAATTATTATCCAGCTAATAGGTATTAAATTTAATAGCTTCATACTAATTGTTGCCTTGCTAAATGTGCCCGAGATAATTGCATTTCAATTGAACGTTATCACTGAAGACAAGACAGCTCAGTGTAAGTCATTAAGCCTCAGTCAATTAGTCCAATGAAGTTGGAGACAGAGCTGATACGGTCTTCACTTCGAAGCCAATCACGCACATGCGTAGACGACCAACCTAAACAGGTGCAAGGAGGAGGAGGATTGAAGGAGAGAGAACAGGAAGGTTAAAAAGCTGTAATAAGTTAGGCTATAGTAAGCTCCTCCATGGGTCCAGCCTTCTACAAGTAGGGTTAGCTGACCAAAACTATTTATATGCAAAGAAGCTGCCGCTTAGCGCTTACTGCATCAAACACTTGACAGTCACGCCAGCACCATCACAGTCCCGAGTTTAACTCGGACCTTCTCAGAATCAGCGAGTTTGTATCCGAGTTCACGCGTCAATCAATTTGATTGACAGCTGCCCGTGCCGAAGATTGGGTAAGTCCACCACGTTTTCTCCTGCCGAGGAGCCGTACTCACGTCGAGTGACATGATTTATTTATACACTTTATCCCGCAGTATATGCATACACGCACGCGGGAGTAAAAGTTGAACGCGGCTATGACCTTCCGCATTCGATTTCGCCGCGCTCACGACGTTGCCAATCACTGCCGGATTGTCACCAAGTTGCGAGCGCCCCTGGTGGCCGCTTGCCCTTATATTTATTTGCTGTATTTGATGGAAGCGAAACGAGCATCTCAAGAGTGCTGCGCACGCTCCCTTGCTGCCTTCGAGGGTGGAAATTTCGATGCAGCTGGTGGAACAAAAGAACCTGTCTTAAAAAGGACAAACGTCTACAAACAAGCCTGTGGGAGGCGCGTGTTCAGTTGGTAAAAAGATAGCGCGGCAATCACGCTGACATTGCTGCACTGTTAAAATCTTGACTTTGTGGCGACGCTGGCGTTTTCACACATGGTGTTTCTTTGATGACCACCGACAATGTCTCACATGTGTTTCCAACGCCACGCGCGTTCCTGTTGCCATTTTTATCAACGCTGCTATCACGCGCTCCGCACTGTCTTAATGCCATGGCCACTGCCGAGCAAGTTCGGAGCAAACTCCTCCGCCGAGAAGCTCGGGCCATCCTGCATCGCACCCCAGTTCGAAAAGTGAGAGAGCATGAAGTTTTTATTATAGGAATTGGAGGAAATATTCTATCGCCCATGGGAGAAGTGGAAATACTTCTTGAGTTGGGCACCGTGCAAATAAGTAACAAATTTGTAATTGTGAAGAAATTCCCTTTCGAGCTGCTGGGTGGTCTCCCATTTTGCCGAGCAGCTAAGTTAGTTTCAATTTTTCTGCGGAGAAATTGTGGATTGGGAGACAAGAGTTTGAACTTCAAGTAGGGCTGAAGAATGTCACACACGGTGCTGTCCCGGCGAGGTGCCAAGAGGAAATACGCCTAGAGCCACGAACCGAGTCGGTAGTGTCTCTTGAGATTCCCATAGATGGTGTACACAATGTCGAGCCAAATCTTAATTTGAGGAACGAGTTGAGTGTGTCACTAACTGTCGCGAATGTGTTGAATGGTTCCAGCATTGTCCGTTTGGCTAGCCTTACTATGCCGCCAGAAACAACGCATTGCGGCACAAATCTTGGCTGGGCTACGTCTATTTCTGATGCGCAGCTCAGCGTCGCTGCACCGCACTGCACGTATTGTAAGGATGACTTCGAAGTGGACACTGGGGATCATTTGCAGCCTACAAGAAAAGCCGAACTGCTCTCCCTTGTGAATAACTTGCACCATTTGTTTACGGCATAACACAACCTGATTACGAGAACTGAAGTCGTGGAGCCTGTCATAGACACCGTAGATTCAGCTCCCATTCATCAGCATACCTACCATTATTCCACCTCCGAAAGGGAGACTTTTGACCAGCATATTGATGAGATGCTCGATGACGGAGTGACCAGATAGTCCAACAGCCCATGGTCGTCTCATGTGGTTCCGGTAAAGAAGCCGAACGGCGGCTGGCGCTTCTGTGTGGATTTTAGAAGAGTCAATGGTGCTGTCACAAAAAGAGACGGGTACCCTTTGCCGACAATCGACGGCATTCTTGTAGTGTTGCAGGGATCCCTTTACATCAGGACATTGGATTTGACATCACGCTACTGGCAAAGTGGAATTCGAGAGGAGGATAAACCTAAGACGGCATTTACATGTGGGCGGGAACTCTATCGAATTCAACGTTCTTCCATTCAGTCTGAGTAACGCACCCGCCACCTTTCAGAGAATGATCAACAAAGTTCTCAGTGGCCTGCTCTGGAGGGTGTGTTCGGCGTACTTGGACGACATTGTTATTTTCTATAAGACCATGGTGGCCGATTTTAAAGACTTGCAAAGCGAACTTACTGCTTTTGAGGTGGCGAACTTACGACTGAAGCCTAAAAAATGCAGCTTCGCCCGAAGGGGGATAGAGTATCTCGGACACATTATTACGGGCGAAAACATCCCACCAGATTCCGACAACGTGGTAGTGATCAAAAAATCCCCAAGCCACGAAACAAGAAAGGTGTGCAGAGTTTTCTTAGAATTTGCAACTACTATCGGCAATTCATTAAGGATTTTTCGAATGTTTCTCGACCTCAAACCAACCTGACCAAAAACATGCCCTTTTCGTCTGGGATGCGACCTGCGAACTGGTGATGCTATGCCTCAAGGATAAGCTTATTACTGCCCCCGTTTTGCGTCAGTTTGAGCCGGCATGGCCAATAGAAGTGCACACGGATGCTTCCGATTACGGCATTGGAGCCATGCTCGCTCAAAATATCGCAGCTCAGGAAAGAGCCATCGCATATGCTAGCCGGCACCTTAATAAAGCTGAGACTAATTACAGCATCACTGAGAAGGAATGTCTCACCGTCGTGTACACCTGTGCATAGTTTCGGCCATACGTTTCCGGGGCTAATTTCACAGTTGTGGCTGACCAAGCTAGCCCTGCTTGGCTAATGAATGTCCGGAATCTGAATGGTCATCTCATGCGGTGACCTTTGTTGCTGCAAGAATTCGACATAACGCTGAGAGACCACCCAAGCCGGAAGAACGGAAATGCCGATACGTTTAATGGCCTTCCTCAAGATCCCGCTCCGGCAAGCGAAGAAAATCAATTACCGTTGCCGGCTCTGAATCGAGTGGTTGTTGGGGAACGGCAGAGGGCAGATTCATGATGAGAGAGATTATTCAGCACCTCGAGTTGCCGAACGCTCCCGCTGTCATGAAAACTAAAAGAACAGCACGAAGCTTTCGGTTGATTGATGGCGTTCTGTATGGAGGTAAAAAGGGTTTCAGGAAGTCCGCGTGGCACATGTTGTCCCTAGGTGTTTGAGACCGGACATGCTAAAGCACTGCCATGACGACACCCCGGCAAACCACCTTGTTGTCAAGCGCACATGGAAAAAAGTACACTGCCGGTATTTCTGGCCAAAGATGTTCGCATACGTGAGCCAGTATGTCATCACCTGCCCATACTGCCAGACGAGAAAGCCACCACCAGGCAAACCGATCTGATTTCTTCAACCTATATATCCAGCCGAGCAGTCATTGGAATAAATCGGGATGGATTTTTTTTGGACACTTTGTAAAAAGTAAACGCGGCAATCGCTACGTGCTTGTGATGACTGACTACCACAAAAAGTGAGTAGAAGCAGTCGCCTGCCCTACTTTAACGGCCGCTGAGGCAGCCCAGGCTTTTTTCGAGCAAGTGATTCCACGAAAAGGAGCTCTGGCAAAGATAATCACTGACCTGGGCAAGCATTTTGTTAGCAAGTTCACTGAAAATATATTCCGAGTAATGGGGAGCAGCCACGTCATAGCCACCGCCTACCACCCGCAGACGAATGGCCTGTCCGAGAGGTTCAACCATACGCTTCCAGACATGCTCCGTATCTATGTCTCTGCAAATCACCGGGATTAGGATAAATTCCTTCCTTACGTTGTCTTCGGTTACAACTATTCACAACAAGAGACAACCCGCTTCACCCTTAAATGCGAAGCACTTCTTAGCGAACATCAGCGACTTTGAGCGTATCTATCTATCTATCTATCTATCTATCTATCTATCTATCTATCTATCTATCTATCTATCTATCTATCTATCTATCTATCTATCTATCTATCTATCTATCTATCTATCTATCTATCTATCTAGCCGCCTACGACATTTAGCTCTCCTGGCTGTTTTTATAATGGTATCCATACCAAACTTGGTATGGCAGAACTTGACTGTACGAACAAAATATTTGATTTGTCATAACATGAAAGTCATGACATGCATGTCATGAATGTCATGATTTACTTTTTATGGTCCTGCAGCTCTTGCGGTGCTTTCGTTCACAAGGCATGTTGCAAAAATGGTACGATATGACATGATTAAATGGCGAACACAAGCCACAGACTCTAACATGAAAATCATGACATGCGTGTCATGTAACAACATGACTACATGCCACGCTCATGATGCACTAGCAGCCGTTTCGCTAGCTTCACTTACACAAAATTTTGTATTACGGAACGAGAACGGATGACGATACTGGTGCGAACATGATAAACATGAGATGCGGGTCAATTAACAACATGACTACATGCTACGCTCATGATGCACTCACGGTCGTTTCGCTAGCTTCACACATGCCAAATTAGGTATTACGTGATGACAATGAATAACGAAGGTATGTGACTCGTGCAAACATAATAATCATTAAATACGTGTCTTGTGAGAACATGACTACATGCCACCGTCGAGGTGCTGATACATTTCGACATGATGCGGTGCGCGTGCTTACCGGCGTTCATTTCGTCGCGTCCCGCCGGCGTTGCCACGCCAGGCGCTGGTCCTGCCATATACTCGAAGGAGCGCGCCGCACTGCGTTGCTTTGACGCATGCGCGTTTCGGCGCGTCCGGCGTCCCTCTGCACCACCACCGAGAACTTACAAGGCCAGCCCATCACTTCCTTTTCCATCGCGCTACGTCACGACTAGCGGATGAAAGCTGTAAGATGGGCCGAGGAGGGTGAGCCGACGGGATGCACCCACATGCACCCCGCTAAGCCAAGGAGCGAGAAGGCGGCGTGCAATTTTGTCTCTCCCACGTCTCTCCTTTCCCAAAGGTTATTGGCTTGGCTAGCGTTGGTCTGTATTATTGGCTTTGACAACTGCGGCTATTCAGCGTAAATTTGCAAAGTAAAAAAAATTGCAACGTTTTTTTTTCTCGCTGCGTTATCCTACTGAGTGAACGTAAGTGTGTGCAATAATATTTACAAGCTATGCGTTCTTTTATAAATCTCAAATCAGTGAATATTTCTTGCAAAAAAGCAACTTAATCCGAAGATTCGCTACTTTTGTCGAATCGCAGCATGGATCTGTTGGCCACACTGAGTCACAACCTGCGTTGTGAATGTGTAGCCGCGTGGTTGCTGTGTTTGCGGAAAGTTTGGTCGATTTCTGTTCTCTTTATGAGGAGTCATTGCTCTTTGTGATAGGAACAGTGTGCTGCCAAACTTCCGTATGCCTGGATCTTGCTGTGCTACGAATTGTAAGTCCAACTACGATGCGAAGTGTTCAAGTGTGCGGGTCTACAGATTCCCCAGTGACCCGCAGAGGAGAGAAGCGTGGACAAAGGCTGTTTCTCGTGAGCATTTTGCGCCTTCTAAACATACAGTGGTAAATGTCATTTTTTTGTTATTCTACGTGCATTTCTAACGTATACTTAATATTTTATCAAGATGTCTATCCGTTATATGCAGCACAGTAGCTCTAGTCCGCACTTTACATTCCACACTTTATTCCGCACTTTACAATTTTTCCACTTTCTATTAAAAGGTAAACACACTTTAGCTTTTTTTTTGTCAAAAGTTTTATCCACCAGACTACAGATTCGTTGAGCCTTATGAGGTGCCCTGAAAACAACCTCCACAGCAAAACGATTGGCTATGCGCTAAAGCCTATGTGAAAACCGATAAATTTATGGTGAATATCAAAGCGTTTCCGTTGTACGTCTTTCTTTGCAAACGTGTGCTCTGGTCCAACCTTTAAAATCTTGATAAGCTTTTCAACGCCTATGCGTACAAAAAAGTATGTGAGTGCAGCCATTTCTAGGTGGATGATTTGACGTGAAAACGCTGTATTTATGGTATGAATGCATAACTTCGACAAGGCACTCCTTAGACAAGACACTGCGACAAGACCCTCCTCAGACAAGAAATTGCAAATACTACATACAGCTGCATGTTGCTGATACCACTGATGAAAAACCTAATGTGATGGTGTTTTCGTTTTTTCATTATATTCGCTTGTTTGTTTTGTTTGATACGTTTTTACACACATGTGCTCTTGAGCTATCTTGGCATGTACAGCACGGTCCACTGTTAAAGGGAACAGCGGTCCGCCTGGCGCGAACTGGTGGCGAGATTTGTAAACGTGGCGTACGCACATAGAAGCGCGAAGGCGGCGCTTGTCTGATTTCGTCTGCTACTTCCACCCCTGCGCTTGTCAAGCGCTTTTGTTTTTCAGCGGAGCGATTCATACCACCGCTGCTCGTCCGGTGCCGCGTAAGGTAGTTTGCAGGCACACAAAACGTCCAGCTCACTTTTGTGGTATCTCATCAGTTTTAAAACGATGCGATTCAGAGCCACAACGGTGGGGATTTAGAATAATTGCGATATACAGTGAAAAGCCATGCGAATGTATTTAGAAGCATGTTAATAAATGCCTATTAATATTATTAATTGTTGGGCTTTAACATCGCAGAACAACGGTACCATCATGAGTGACGCAGTGGAAAGCTCCAGTGATTTCAACCACCTAGGGTTGCGATCAAAGTACACGGTCCTCGAATATTCCCGCCTCCATCGAAAAAGCTGCTGCCGCGGCTTGGATTCACTCCCGTGACCTCAGGCCAGCAGTCGCGTACCATAAACCCTATACCATCGTGGCAAGCTAAGAAAACACTTTATGAAATCTCTTCGAAGGATCAATATGACGTGATCTCTATGTTCTGGCTCTGGCTTGCTACATCCCGGCAAATATTAGAGGTAACGTTCTAAATCGCGTGAAGAAGCAACATTGGAAGAAGCTTCATATTTCGAGTCGCGATAACATGCACTTTTATGGAAAGCACCACGCTTCTCCAATAATATGCGTGCATGAAATCTGACGTGCGTAACACACCAAAGAGAAACTTTATTCGTTATATTTTTGTGACAAAAGATGAAGCAGGCCAGATCTACGGCCTGTTGACGTTAAGAGAATGGAGAGCATCGTTCTGTGTTGGGTGATGTCACTTCCAGCGTCGAGTACCGCCTTCACTCTTGCAGGCGGAATCATGTACAGAGCTACAGTGAAGGATGAATCGCGCTCAAGCTGCTCCAGCTCTTCGTTTACGGAAGCCCAGAGGTCCTCGACAGATTTGACCAGGAGGGTTCGGCAAGAGAAAGATGATTTCATTCTGTCCAACACAATTTCAATTACGTTCAAATCAGGTGACGGGGGGAAGAGGGCACGTGAGCACCGTCACAGTCTTCATTGGCTGTTTACCTCGGCAGCGACAGCACACTGACTGCATTCTTTACTGTATAGCTCGACTATGAGAAGACAGATGCTTTGGCTAGTTGGTGATTGGGAATCAACATATTTGCACAGCGCAAGACTACGAGCAGTTACGACGTAAATGCAGAAGAAGAGGCGAGGATAGAAAGGGCACTCTTTCTGTCCTTGTCTCTTCTTCTGTAGTTGCGTCGTAGCTATATACTCGTAGTCTTGCGCTATGCAAATATGTTGACTATGAGAAGCCTTTCGTCCTCAGGCGCCCTGAACATGCCAAATATAAGAGCTAGCGCCACAGAAAATTTGTTTAGTGATGAACTACGCCCACAGGTGTGGAATTCTGTGAAAGCGATAACGAAGCCCATCACTTGCGTAAACTATAATGTGAATGCTCACAGAAATGTTAGTCGTAAGCATTGCACAACGCTCGAACCAGCTTGCTCCCTTTGATAGCAGACAAGGAAGTTGGTGCTTCAAGGAGCAGAGCCGCCTTCTTCCAACCACTGAAACATAGTCCGGCGTTAGCCGGTGCTGAGCGCTAGGACGGGGAAATGGCAGACGACGCAGACGCAGGGCACAAACCGTCGTTGCGATTCTGTACGCATGCTCCACGTTTCCAAATCTAGCCAGCAGTTAGCGTCCTGCGGACCACCGGCCGCGCGCTCGCGGGTTCCCCCCAACAGTGGAGCGTACTGTACATGTACATTTCGTGTACGTCCTTCACTAAACCCAGTTGTGAGTTTGTGTCTGTTTGTCTTTCGCCTTCCCATTTTTCTTCTATTGTGTACGTGCCGAAATGTTTCTAATACTCGCCTCACACCAACTCTAACAGCTTTCCATACTATTACGACTTGATAAAAATTACCATATGCCTCAGCTTTAAAATATTGTTGCACGTATGCTGAATACAGGGCACACGTTCCCTAAGATACCCAAAGTGCCTTAACTGATTCGATTACTGCATATTTGTATGGGTCGAGGTAACTCATTGACGCAACTGAAGGAGTATGCAGACGGTAGCAAAAAGCCTCATCTGGTTTTGTTACAATTAGCATTGACGCGTCCAGCATTTACCTTATTTTTTGTGTGTTTAATAACGTCATTATGCGCCTATTGGCCATTTTGAAGCCCATTTATTGCCTTAGCACAGAGTTACATTCATTTTGTTTAGCTTCCTAAGTTGAGATTGCGCATTCTTGGTGGAGACGTCACCACAGCTTCTGTCCGTGGTACACTCATAGCGCTTTCAGTGTTCGTTTCTAGCTTCACAGAGTCCTCCGAAGTGTCGTCATTGTCATCGTTGTCGTCGAAATATAATGAAATGTTCGTCGAAGAATTATTCGTGCGAATAATATCACCTTGTAATGTAGACACTAATAAAGTCGATGATGCTTCAGGAGACGTAGAGACATTGTCCTCCCTGCCATCCGCCTCATCATCGTCATCGGTCGGCAAAGATACGTCAGCATTTTTCAAGATAACCAGCACGGAACTTTCATTAAAACTGTTAGCCTTAGGCGACAGAGCAGAGTTGACATCGAAGGTATATTGACCTTGACCTTCCTCTAATGAGTCATTTTCGGGTGGCCAGAAAATATTCATGGCAAGTCTTCCTTCTGACTTCTGAGAAGCATGTCCTTGGGAAAAGGCTGTGATGATCTCCTGGCCGTCTGCAAGTAGAAAATAACCGACACTCATGCCTTGAGGTGTGATGAGTGCTTCGAAGATTAAAGAGCTTCATGCACAATGATGCGGACAAAGTACGGCAGAAGGAAACACCTGAATACTAATTTCGAAATTTTCAGTGTCCCGACTACATCCGCTAAAAAAGAAAAAAATTTTTAGAAACACCTAGGCTAAATATTGTATATAAATAGAAATGTGTGCATGCTTTGCATTACTTTTACTCGCTTTTAAAGAAATTGAAGCAGATTGGTGTTCGGAATGTGGCACCCTTCCGGGAATATTGTCACGGGGTCGTGACGTGGCCGAAGACAGGAGAGTTCGTGTTGGGATTTAACTGCTTATTTGGGCGAACCTGTGCCAGGTAAACGGAAAGTCCAATTACAGCAGCAGTCTCGCACAGATAGCAGTCTCGGACTGATAGCGGTGAACGGAGCGTCGGCCTTCGATCAACAACTGACAAGCGGCGAAGCGCGTCGGCATTTATACTCTTGCCGTCGAAAGTTCTAGCGTTATCGCTGGCGGCGGCGTAGGTTCCAGAACAATCTGTACCGTTCGCACAGTGGGCGTGATCTTATCGAAATGATCTACTACAGTCCGGAACCTTCTCGAAAACTGTAGGCGCGGTTCGCGCTGAGAATGGTGTGGTGTTTTGGGAAGATAACAAAAACTTGGGAAATGGAACGTGGCATTGCCCCCCTCTGAAAAAAAGGCATCGTCCCGATGCTTTAACTAAAGATGAAGGTACAATAATATTGCTAGAAAGTACAATGAATAAATTACGATACAACTATAATAATAAAAAAACACTGTTTCAATTTGTTAACGCGCATGAAACGGCTTGAGGCGCGCGAAGTGTACGACTTCAGGTCGCGATCGGCGTCGTTGAGAGTTCGTGATGCCGTCGGGGACAACCTCGTAATCAAGTGGGCCGAGACGTCAAACCACCCTGTACGGTCCGAAGTACCGTCGCAGAAGCTTTTCACTTAGTCCACGTCGGCGTATTGGCGTCCACACCCAAACACGTTCACCGGGCTGGTATTCCACGAAGCGTCGTCGAAGGTTGTAACGGTGGCTGTCGGTCGTCTGTTGATTCTTGATACGGAGACGCGCAAGTTGTCGGGCTTCTTCGGCGCGTTGAAGGTACTCGCTCACATCGAGGTTTTCTTCGTCGGTGACGTTGGGTAACATGGCATCAAGCGTCGTTGCCAGGCTCCTTCCGTAGACCGATTTGTATGGAGATATCTGCGTCGTCTCCTGCACCGCCGTGTTGTATGCGAAGGTCACATACGGAAGAATGGCGTCCCACGTCTTGTGTTCGACATCGACGTACATTGACAGCATGTCGGCGATCGTCTTGTTAAGCCGCTCGGTGAGGCCGTTGGTCTGTGGGTGGTACGCTGTCGTCCGGCGGTGGTTTGTTTGGCTGTATGCCAAGATCGCTTGAGTTAAGTCGGCAGTTAATGCCGTTCCTCTGTCGGTGATAAGGACCTCCGGGGCGCCGTGACGTAGGACGATATTTTCGACGAAGAACTTAGCTACCTCGGATGCACTGCCTTTTGGCAGGGCTTTTGTCTCGGCGTAGCGGGTGAGGTAGTCGGTAGCTACCACGATCCACTTGTTTCCGAAAGTCGACGTAGGGAACGGCCCCAGTAGGTCCATACCAATCTGCTGGAAAGGTCGGCAAGGTGGATCAATTGGCTGCAGAAGTCCCGCTGGCCTTGTCGGCGGTGTCTTGCGTCGCTGACAGTCCCGGCATGTCCTCACATAACGAGTGACGTCGGTGGTAAGACGTGGCCAGTAGTACCTTTCTTGTATCCTCGCGAGCGTGCGAGAAACACCGAGGTGCCCTGCCGTCGGATCGTCGAGCAGGGCCTGCAGGAGTTCTGGTCGCAGAGCTGAAGGCACCACAAGGAGGTACTTAGCTCGAAGCGGTGAAAAGTTTTTCTTTTGTAGAAGACCGTTTCGTAGAAAGAACGACGCAAGTGCGCGCTTGAATACCTTCGGGACTTCCGCGGTCCTGCCTTCGAGGTATTCTATTAAAGCCATAAGTTCCGGGTCGGCCCGCTGTCGTTCAGCGAAGTCGTCGGTAGTTATCGTTCCCAAGAAGTACTCGTCATCCGGGTCGTCGGGTAGCGGTTGGTCGACAGGCGCACGAGAGAGCAAGTCGGCGTCAGAGTGTTTTTTGCCGGACTTGTAAATAACAGTAATGTCATACTCTTGAAGTCTCAGGCTCCATCGTGCGAGGCGACCTGAAGGGTCCTTCGAGGTGGCTAGTCAACAGAAGGCGTGGTGGTCGCTCACAACTTTGAAGGGCCTGCCGTAGAGGTAGGGGCGAAATTTCGACGTAGCCCAGATGATGGCGAGGCACTCCTTTTCTGTTGTGGAATAATTTGCTTCTGCTTTGGATAGCGATCAGCTGGCGTAACTAATAACCCTTTCAAGTCCGTCAGCCCTCTGCACAAGAACGGCGCCAAGACCTACGCTGCTTGTGTCAGTATGTATTTCTGTATCGGCGAATTCGTCGAAATGGGCAAGTAACGGAGGCGTCTGGAGGCGATGTTTAAGCTCCTGGAAAGCGTGTTCCTGTGGTGTTTCCCACTTGAACTCCACATCGGCCTTGGTAAGGTTAGTGAGAGGATCGGCGATGCGGGCGAAGTTTTTCACGAACCGCCTATAATAGGCGCACAGGCCCAGAAATCGGCGCACGGCCTTCTTGTCAGTGGGCGGCGGGAAGTCGGCGATGGCGGCTGTTTTCCGTGCATTGGGACGAACTCCAGACTTGCTGATAACGTGTCCCAGAAACAAGAGCTCCTCATACGCAAATCTGCACTTTTCTGGCTTCTGTGTGAGTCCGGACGTGTTGATGGCTTGAAGTACAGCTTCAAGGCGCCGAAGATGCTCGTCGAAACTCGAAGAAAACACGACGACGTCGTCCAAGTACACAAGGCAAGTTTGCCACTTCAATCCTGCCAGTACTGTATCCATAACGCGTTGAAAAGTTGCAGGCGCTGAGCAAAGGCCGAAGGGCATCACCTTAAACTCGAAGAGGCTGTCCGGTGTTATAAACGCCGTCTTCTCTCGGTCTCTTTCGTCGACTTCGATTTGCCAATAGCCAGTCTTGAGGTCCATTGACGAAAAGTACTTGGCGTTATGGAGCCGATCAAGTGCGTCGTCTATTCGTGGGAGAGGATACACGTCCTTTCTTGTGATTTTGTTCAGGCGACGATAATCGACGCAGAAACGTAGGGTCCCATCCTTTTTCTTCACTAACTCCCCGGGGGATGCCCATGGACTCTTGGACGGCTGGGTAATGTCATCCCGCAGCATTTCATCAACTTGTCTCTTCATGGCCTCACGTTCTCGCGTCGAAACCCTGTACGGACTCTGACGGAGTGGTCTGGCATTTTCTTCGGTTATCATGCGATGTTTCGTGATTGGGGTCTGCCGAATTTTCGATGACAACGAAAAGCAATCTTCGTATTGCAGGAGCAGGGCCTTGAGCTGTTCTTGCTTATCGTTCAGTAGTCTGGGATTGACGTCGAAAGCCATGGAAGGGGCTTGGTTCCTCTGAGCAGGTTCCGCAAAATCGGCGAGGGCGAAAGCACTGGTGGCTTCGACAATTTCTTCGATGTATGCGACCGTTGTTCCTTTGTTCACATGTTTGTACTCATTGCTGAAATTCGTGAGCATAACCGTTGCTTTGCCTCCCCGCAGCTCTGCTATTCCTCTTGCGACGCAAATATTTCGGGTGACCAACAGATGCTGACTGCCTTCAACGACGCCTTCCAAGTCAGGTGATTTAGGAGCGCCGACTGAAATAATGACGCTTGAGCGAGGCGGAATGGTGACTTTTTCTTCCAGCACATTCAAGGCATGGTGTCCTGACGGCGTGCGCGGTGGTAGTGCTTCTTCTGTGGATAACGTTATCGACTTTGTTTTTAGGTTGATGACAGCACCATGGAGGCATAAGAAGTCCATGCCAAGGATGACATCTCTCGAGCAACGCTGTAGGACTACGAAGTCTGTAGGATAAATACGGCCGTTAATGGTGACTCTCGCTGTGCAGATTCCTGCAGGCGTTACAAGATGACCTCCGGCTGTGCGGATTTCAGGGCCTTTCCAAGCTGTCGTCACTTTCTTTAACTTCACGGCGAACGACCCACTGATGACAGAATAGTCGGCTCCAGTATCGACGAGAGCGGTCACACTGTGGCCGTCAATAAGAACGTCGATGTCGCTAGTTCGCCGCCTCGCATTACAGTTAGGGCGTGGCGTCGGGTCACGGCTGCATCGGCTTGTTCCGCTGCTTCCATGTTGCGTCGTCAGGCCACCTTGGGTAACTGAGCTTTCGCCGTCAGGGCTTTGCCTGTTTGGCATTGTGTTCGGAAAGCTCTGTCGCGGCGTCGTCGTCGTCGGAGGATCTTCGATAGTTCGTCGCACAGCAACCGCACCTCCACCGGTTGCTGCCCTTAGTTTCCCGGATACGGGCTAGGAGACCGGCCCCGCGTTGGGCCGGAGTACTGCCGGGGGTGCGGTGACATGCGGCGGCTGGGCGACGGCGAACGGGAAGGACTTCGGGGTGTCCATTGAGTTCCTGTCAGGTAGTCGGCGATGTCACGTGGCCGTTCCCCTGGCTGCGGACGTGGTGCATCGACGGCGAAGCCACGCAGTCCCATCTGTCGGTACTGGCAACGGCGGTAAGTGTGCCCTGCCTCGCCGCAGTGGTAGCACAGTGGGCGGTGGTCAGGGGTGTGCCAAACGTCGGTTTTCCTCGGCGCACTGCGCTGGCGCGCTGGTGAACGGTAGGTCGTCGTTGGGGGTGGTGGCGGCGGTGGTGTCCGGCGACGGAAGTGCGACGGGGCGGCGTTTTGGCGTGGACGGGGAGGAGCGTTGTGGCGCACTGCAGCGGCGTAGCTCATAGTTTCTGGCTCGGGCAGCGGTGTTTGGGGAATTCGAAGTGATTGCCGAACTTCTTCTCGCACAATGTCGGTGATCGAATCCACTTGAGGGTGTGCCGAAGGCAACAGTTTGCGCAGCTTTTCCCGCACGATCGCTCGGATCGTTTCACGCAGGTTTTCGGAGTCACTGCTTTGAGCAGCAGCGCATTCTGGAGTCAGGCGACGATTATACTGTCTGGTGCGCATGTCAAGGGTTTTTTCGATGGTGGTCGCCTCGGATACAAATTCTTGGACGGTGTTTGGTGGATTCCTCATTAGTCCCGCGAAGAGCTCCTGTTTGACCCCTCGCATGAGGAAACGAACTTTCTTCTCCTCAGGCATGTCTGGGTCAGCGTGACGAAATAGGCGGGTCATCTCCTCTGTGAAAATTCCACCCTTCTCATTTGGTAGCTGAACCCGGGTCTCTAGTTGAGCAGCGGCCCTTTCTTTGCGAGCGACGCTCGCGAACGTTTGCAGAAATGCGCCGCAGAAGACATCCCACGTTCGGAGCGTGGACTCACGATTCTCTAGCCAGGTCCTTGCGGTGTCTTCCAGGTAGAAGTACAGACGACGGAGCTTTTCTTCGTTGTCCCAGTGGTTGAGGGCGGCCACACGGTCGTATGTTTCTAGCCAGGACTCCGGGTCTTCGAACGATGACCCTTGGAAAATTGGTGGTTCCGTGGGTTGATGCATGACCATCGTGGGCTGGGATGCGGCGGTTGTCATTGTCGCTGCAGTCGCGGTAATGGCCTTGGTCTTCCGCGCCTTGTCTTCTAGAATCCCGTACTCCGGTGGTAGCCCTTGCTGTCGGTGGCTTGTTCGCTGCTCCTGGTTGGCGTCGGTGTCTTCTCCGCGACGTGGGCTGGGTTCACGGCTTGACGGGGGCGTCCGGTACATGAACGAAGCAGCACCTCCACCAGATGTCACGGGGCCGTGACGTGGCCGAAGACAGGAGACTTCGTGTTGGGATTTAACTGTTTATTTGGGCGAACCTGTGCCAGGTAATCGGAAAGTCCAATTACAGCAGCAGTCTGGCACAGATAGCAGTCTCGGACTGATAGCGGTGAACGAAGTGTCGGCCTTCGATCAACAACTGACAAGCGGCGAAGCGCGTCGGCATTTATACTCTTGCCGTCGAATGTTCTAGCGTTATCGCTGGCGGCGGCGTAGGTTCCAGAACAATCTGTACCGTTCGCACAGTGGGCGTGATCTTATCGAAATGATCTACTACAGTCCGGAACCTTCTCGAAAACTGCAGGCACGGTTCGCGCTGAGAATGGTGTGGTGTTTTGGGACGATAACAAAAACTTAGGAAATGGAACGTGGCAATATTGTCAATATGATAACCTTATCTTCATGTTTTGTTTGCAGCCATAAAATTGTACTTCTAACTTCTACGTAAATATATACAGGCATCCTGTCCCCCATTAAAAGAAACGAGCGAGAAAAAAAAAGGACTAGTTCTAGGCAGTAATCAACCTGCCAGAACACTGCAAGCAAGATTTAAAGATAGGGCAAGTCGAAGTGAAAACGAAGGGGTGCTCTTTTAAAAAACGTCACTCTACAATAGGGCGCCGAAAAACTTGAGTGTTCTTTACTGCATAACAGCTTTCCCTTATGGGTGCACATTCCTTATGGGTGCATCACTTTACAAGTTCATTGCTCGAATAAACAAACGGAGTCAGCCGATAAGTTGCATCTTTATCCGCAGCATATTTTACAACCACTACTGGACGAAGACTTGGAAATATTTTCAATTTACCCGGTCTTGCTGCAGCCACGCAGCCAATACCTTTTTATGCCTACAAGTTTCTCAATTCAGTCACCTTGTGTGTGACTGCAACCCTTGGTGAAAATTGGGGCACTATTTAATTTACTACAGGCACCAGGCATTACATGTAATGCTCAGCTTCGTTTCCATCTTTCACAGAACGTGAATGGTGAGAGTGTTACCAGGAATTAAAATATGAGTGTCAGGTGGTCCTGGTGAGTAACTGATGAGGGTGGCGGAGGCATTTGTGACTTCCAATAGAGGCGATGTCTCTGTAGAGCAGAAGAAAAAGTTGCACTGCTGAAATGTCTCCAAAAGTAAAAAAAAGGTAGGTAATACTCGAAGCCGTACAGTTTGGAACTGTAGCCATAAAGCTAATATATTTCTCGAAATAATGATGTGCGATCATCATCACTCATTACACTGCATTTCTATAGTGTGACTGGACTTGCAGAAATATCTATGGCATGCATTTATGTACTGATTAAAACGTTTGTGCCATCGCACAGCAGCCCCCAAGCTTCATCAGGCCAATCGATACAGAGTTCTAAAAGAAATTTGACCTGAAAAGACCTTGCTCTGCATCATGAACATCAGAAGAACGTTATTTTATGTTCTGTAGGGCAACGCAATGCAACTTGTAGATCAGATAGTGTCCTGCCAACAGCTATACACGCCGCCGCCTGCATTTGCTCGCGCCGTTCGCGCCACTCACTGAAGTCCCAATCATCACGCGGCCGCCAGGCAAGTGGCACGCTGCCGTTGGTAATTTATTTTAATCCTAACGGGGATTCTGTAAATGAAGTACATGACTTCAAGGGGAAAGCTTTTCTCCATTTGTAATTGACTCTTCATATTAGCAGCCGCTGATTAGAAGGTGCTTGGTGATCCGCGCAGCTTCAGTTTTTGTTTGTTTTAATCATAACCATTTTCATGCCACAAAGTTTTCACACCTCTTGTCTCAAATCAGTGGAACGCAATGCGCTTGAACAGAAGAGGGGATCAAATAGGAGAGCTGCACAGTATATATGTAGGCCAACTACCACTGAACCCGCTACACTATCGGTATCTTGTCATGGTATAAATGAACATATTGATGACAATATGTCTTCATACTCTACAAGCCTGGAATCTTGTCGTTAGCGTGACGTTCGAGGTGGATTGTGGGGAAATTTCTGACGTGTACGTAATAAACTATTTTTGAAAATATTAGAGGCAGAGAATATGAAATTGCGTACACAATCTACGAAGTCCTTACCTTCTGTTGTTGTGAACAGTAGTTACAGAAGATTGTGAACAAGGGATCCATTCGGATTCCCAAACGTCATTTGTTTTGTTTGACATTGGTCAGTGACCTGTTTTTCAAAAATATTTTTACCTGACCAGATGGTATTCCGTCGAACTGTCGATTCCGCATCTTCTGTCGTCGTAGTCCACGTAAAGATCACTTCTCTCCGAAGCTGGTGTACATCGGTAGCATTCTCTGATAAAAACGTTTAAAAAACAGAACAAGGAAAGATGAGAAAAAGTGTGTAAGATCTAGCTTTTCTACACCTATAGTCACTACCACCGAAATAGGCGTTAAGCTTCGTTTTGTAAGCCCTATGTACGCATTATTTCATTTTAGGCTTTCTTGAAATCTCGCTGTCTGTGTTTTATTGCATTCTAGACCTTGACCTCAATGCAAGTCTGGTGGTATGTCTGTTTCATAAGTGATTAAAACTAATAGGTCTGCTGTTTAAGATAGAGGTCTGCTTTAAGAAATTACTGATGGTACGCAGGTAAACGAAGCATTTATAGCCCGGTCACAGCTGTTAGCATTGGTGGCCAATATGGCTGCGTACATCGAGGAATAAAGCTGCGCACGTTATAAGACAAATATTTAGGCTCTTTGCCATTGTTTCATGGCCGTTGAAAGATGAGATAGTAATGTGAGGTCGAAACAATTTTTTTATATTCTGCAGTGACCCAAGTTCGGCGTCTGCGTTCTCACGCAGACGGTGTTTCAGTATTGAGGTGCAAATGCGCAACTGACAGCCTTCAATACTGTGGCGACGGTTTATGGACATTCCTTCCACAATGAAGCCCCAAGACCGTCGTGCGTTGAAGTTGTGCACGGGTGTACTCTGCAACTAATGCTATAGCAGAGTTAAGGGCCAGCCACACTTACATTGCCGCTTACATTGCCTGCTTACATTATTTGCACTGAAAGGATACTTCTCTGCAGTACTTCTTCAGCGCGGCCCTCTGATATTTCTTATTTTTGATCAATGCCTTATACTTTCGCACAAGCTCGCCATAATTTTATCCTCGTCGTTATTTGAAAATTGCTTGCTAGACGTATTCTCTATCGTGCGGCTGCCCGGTTGTAAACATTTTATTGCGAAAACAATTTTATGGACACTCTCTGCTTGATTTCGCCACCAGCGTCGGCGTCGAATTCACGCGCCGTATATGTATATGTATCTACATATATTAAAATGCAAGAGAGAAAGAATTCAGAAAAAAAGCCCCCGGCGCGCGCAATCGAGCGTGTGACCTCAGCGCCGTGAGTGGGAAGCGTTAACCGCTGAGCCTTTGAGAGGAACCTCCCTCACCATTCGAACGGCAAGCTATTTATATCTACCACTTGCCGCTGTTGATGGGCATTTCGGGAGGTGGGGTGGACTATTGTGTTTTCAGCATCATCAGCAAGACGGCGCAATGAGCACGTGGCGGCTCTCTTCTCTCACGCGTACTTTGGCCCGTGGAGAGGGAGGGAGTGGATGATCTTTTGCGCACCCTATCTTCCGGTGGGGGTAAATCATACGCCTTGGCTGACGTCGCGCTTGTACTGGAATGATTCTGTTGTTACGGGGTGCGCAAAGGTCACTGCAATCATTCCACAGCCTCCGTTAGCAAAAAGGGCGTGCTTTTCAGACACAGCGAAGTAACAACTAAAACCCTTATTCACGTTCATCTGTACCTGTGAGTACTTTCGTTAAAGGCTGAGTCAACAAGCTCCGACTTTTTTTCTTCACACGCCCCAAATAAGTTCGGTAATTCGTAGAGTACACTGCAGCGATCACGTTTTCTGAATATTACAAAGCTGCGAGCCGCGCAGAAGCTCCATTTCGAAAAACAGTTCCCGCACTTTTTTCCTACGCTTGACCAAATTCCTTGCATGCGCAGTGACGCCCTCTCGGAGATTGGCGATGTGACGCAGCACACAGCTCGTCGTTTGGTCTAAACCTGGTCTCAACAGTGAAATCTACGACAGTTCCTTTTCCCACCCACAGCTACTACAGAGCTACTAAATCATACGAGTTGCGAAACTTCCCATGGGCTTCATGTATCAAAATCGGGACACCTCACTGAACCAGTTTTTGGTAGTGAGCAGATTGTCACGCCACCTGTTTGTCACCACACCAACTATTAAGTGCATTATTTGTGCTTTGTGTTGCTGCTTCAAATGGTGCGGCAGTCTGCCTCCAGAAAATCGAACTTCAGAAAAATAGGGTCAACTTCATGTCCGGTTTTTGCACAGAGTTTCATACAATATTACATAGAAAAGAATCTGGTGCTGCGATCATGTACCTTCATGAGAATAATGGGAAGTACAGGCTTCCAATCGGATAGGGTTAGCTAGTGAACTGTCTACAGACATTTTTTTCTAGTTTCAGCTTCGTTCTTCGTGCAGCGGCGGTAGTGGGCTGTGGTGAAAAGGGCTGAAGCAGAGCTTTTGTTGCTTGAACAGGCTGAAGATTACTAGATCACTTAATTTGCTACGTCGCTGGAGTTCAACGAGTCGCGTTAGAGAGTTTAAATAAAGCGTATTCCACTCACCGCTGCGCATAGATGTAGCGTTTCATGCCATTACAGAAATTTCATCGAGTTTTTGTTTTTTGACGGGCGCGTCTGACCTAAATTTATTTTTAAAATGACTGTGAAACAATGATGAAGCTAAATTGGCGCGTCTTCACGCTCCGCTGTCTCGACTTCACAACAAAACCAGAAGTGCGTTGAAGGCAGACTACTTGGACAGGTGCACCTGGCATCGCAGAAGAAGAAACAATAAGTGTTTCTCACTTAATACCCCACTGATATTTTCATAAATAAATAATTCGTACTTTCAAGAGAAAAACAAGCATGATTGGTTTCAATTGTTTTAGGAAATAATTCATTAAAATTGATGCCAAATCTAGAAAGCAATAGCAGATCAATGCATACCCCGATGATTGAATTTGCCCAGGTTTCCATTTTGCCGTCCAGTCACAAAAAGTTGTTGCGATAAAGTTTGCGTACAAATAAATAAAGCAAGTTTCAAATAAATATAGCTTCATATCACTTTATTTTATATTCGCAAAAGAAGTATCGTTATTATCAAAAACGTATTCATTCGAAGCATTATCCGAAGCCTGTACTTCCCATAACCCTCAAAGGGTTACAAGCGCCACTGATAGAGCTCGCACAGACACTAGCGCCATATTCCTCTCTGGAACGCAGTTTTCCTACGAATTGTTGTCAGCTGAAAATTGAGTGACTGGGCTGCGGAGAAGGATTGGCACCGGGTAAACAGTACATAACGAGGCATCGGCGAGCAGAAGTGCGTTGCGACTGATCGAGTTCATCGATGACATGAATCGCTGACGTCTTGCCACATTGCCGAAGCTTGCCACCGTTGTGAGTCCGTGGGCGGAGCCACGATGGCAGGCCACGCCGCACTAAACTTTGAAACCAGCTGAGAGAATGCTCTAACCCCTGTTACTTCCTTAATATAGCACGCAATCGCAAAATTCTTGCAGCAGCATGCTCACATAGTAAAAGTGCACATATTTCTCTTTACAGCCATTTTTGGACCTTGGGGTCGTTTACTGGCCATTTAAAAGACCACGCACCAGATTTGACAATTTCGAGCTGGTCATCGCAATGAGTAGATGCATCATCTACGCATTGCGCTTGTTACCATCACGCCACATCTGCCAAAATTGGTCAAGCTTCAAGTAGAATGCTGCTCCCCCTTCCTATCATGGGTGCACGCTCAGAGAATGAGGGCATGACGTGCACGTATGAATTGCCCTACGTACACGGCAGTGCAGTGACGTCGGTCCTCTGCGTAGGCGACTGCGCTCTTACGTTGCCAAGAGTAGCGCATGCTATGGCGAAAATTATGTAACACGACATGCGTAGTTTATGTCATTTTTGCTTGAAGAGATTGAAAAAATTGAGGTAAATAATTATACACAGTAAGGAATGTGCAAGTCTTTTTTCCTTTTTATTTCGTGAATTGCAACAGCGCCCTTTCTATATTTATATGCCTGCTGCGTGGCCGCTGGCGCTACCACCTAACCTTCTCCCGTTTTCTCGTTTACAGATCCTTGGCTCCCGCAGGGTGGCGCAACCTTCTGACACTACAGTGCTACAGTTTGGAATGGCACGGTGGATGGACGTGTTTTTCGAGCGCTCCCGATCAACTCTGCAGATAAGTGTTCTTGCATGTTTCGAGCTTGTTTCATAATTTATAAGGCAGCAGTGTATACCAATATAGCAATTATTACAATGTGCGGCACTTTGGGGGGTCAGTGTTTTTTCCTGCCACCCCGGGGTGGAGCTGCAAATAAACCAAACGCGCAAACTTTTGTAGTAGAGCTTAGGCTTTTTTGCTTAGGGCAGGCTTTATTGCATGCCGCGTTTTGTATTTATAGAGTGGGGCAATTCCTAAGGACAAGTATTGTCAAAAAGGCATAATGAAAAAAACTGTAAAAGGCTTAGAATTCGGGGTGGGTTTGAAAATGGAGGCTAAAGCAGACGCGAATGCAGAGGAGAATGACGCGAAGCTTATGTGAGGTCGAGGAAACAATGTGGGAAAATGATGGTTGCCCAGAGTGAATTGCTGATGAGAACCTCAGAGCTGGAGACTGCATTGGCGACAGAGGGAAAAAGTGGCAGCATATCCACGAAGTGAATGATGGATAGTGGGGCGAAGCATCCGTCCGTCTATTCGTTCTTGCTTCCGTCAGTCCATGCGTGCGTCTGTGTGGCCGCCCGTGCATCCATCCGCCTATACGTGCATGCGTCTGTTCATGCGTCCGCACGTTCATCTTTGCATCCGTCCCTGCTTTCGTCCATGCATCCGCTCCTGTGTCCGTCCATGCGTCCGTCCGTCCATGCATCTGTCTGTGTGTCCGTTCGTCCACCTATTCAACTCTCCAAGTACGACCATCTCGCATCTTTTCATCATATATTCCTCATATAAAAGCACCGCCATCCAGCGGACATTCCAAGCTAGCGACCTCTCCTTTGGGGTGTCAGTGGCCTGGTTATTTGCTCCTGCGCAGCCCTTCCTAGCCAACTAAAGAGACCCAGGACAGTGTTAATTGTATGGTGGTCACTTGACGCACAATTCTAGACTATAAAACAAAAGACCACATACTGTGAATCGCGTGGGAAACGACGTGCAGTCGTTGGTACCTTCCTGCTATCTTAAACAATATATATATATATATATATATATATATATATATATATATATATATATATATATATATATATACATATATATGTTATATGTATATATATATATAAACATATATATATAAACGTATATATATATATAAACATATATATATATGTTTTTGCTTCTGGTCGTAGATACAAGTCACCGACGTTGTTGTTTTGGTATATTTCAATTTTCGTAGAAATTATTTGTGCCTATATTTTGATTTTGAGGGCCTAATACGGTGTTTTACCAGCTTGTCTTTGGCGCCTAAAACACACTTCTTTAGTGCCTAACAATGCGGCCTCTACTAATTAAGCGCCTTTAACATTTTCAATAGAGAAAGCTATACCGATGCAAGGAAAGGCAGGGAGGGAGGTTAACCAGTTGCACGTCCAGCTTGCTACCCCTCACTGGGGAAGAGATGAAGAGGAGAAAAGAGATAGGAGAGAGAGATGAAAGATACACACAATCACAAGCACACTCGGTGGAGCACACCCAGTCTACAGGCGGCCGCTCAGGTTTGTTGTTTTTAAGTAATGTAGTAGCGCTTTAGTCACTTTCTGAGCTATTGAGGCACACATCTAAGGTCCCGGAAAAATCTGCCCAGAGAATGGTCTAGAGTCTATAAATGGTTCAAAACCATCCGGAGCTGGCATCGCTGCGTGTCGTAGGAAGCGCAGCTGCACAGGGCGTGTTTGATGGCCTCTTCAGCTCCGCAAGAGTCGCATGTAGATGTGTCTGCCATACCGATGAGAAAATAGTACGCCTTTGTGACTGCAACACTCAACCAAATGCGGCATAACAGTGTCGCGTCCGAGTGGCAAACTGTGCGATGGCAGCTGTTCCTTGAGCGAATGATTCAGTTCATATAAGTGACACCTTTGGAAGCTGGTAGACGAACAGAACGTGCGTGTAAAATCTCGAGCCAGCAGGTAAAGTTGTCTTGCCACATCAGGTCTTAAGAGAAGAATCCGGACCACACGTGATCCTTCATGGGCTGAGCGGGCTGCGTCATCGGCTAATTGATTTCCACTAATACCGGTATGTCCAGACAGCCACTTATATATATGTATATATCATGCCCTTTTAATGTGTTTAATAGTTTTAGCATTTCATCGCTTGCCCCTCGGTGTTCTAAAATTTCTCTTAGCTTCGTTACCTGTTCAACAAAATGGGCGCTAACTGCGCCATGCCGACATGGCAACTGTTATTTGTTAAATAGCTAGTCATCATATGAACTGACCGTTCAACTTCAGTTTCGTTTGTTGCGTACTTGACATAGACAACATCTGCACCTGCTACTAAATTTTGCACATTTATTAAACACAAAAAAACTCATGACTGTAAAGTTTGCCACTGCTACAATGGCAACAGTGCAAAATTGCAAAAGAAAAAAACTCTACAATGATTCTCGGGGTAGTTCTCTGCTGTTTGAGACCAGGAACGGGAGTATTGTGGACCAAGCCGTACCGAGCCAAATACAGAGGCACAGACACGGTGTGTAGTGCATGTGGAGAGGAGGAGGAAACGGTTGAACAATTGATAATTTTCTTTACATAGCCCCACCCTACAGTTCAAGATAATAGCGCAGAATTTTTTAAGGCATTGGGGTTAAGGGATAATGAAGGCCAAATAGACTTTAAACGGGCAGAAATAACCAGGAGGAGACAAGCTGATTGTTGGATACAATCAAAGCGCGAGCGAAATTCAATCATTAAACACATATTGATAGTACTTAAATTTATGGCTAAGTAGCGTGAGCAAACACCCAATCTGAAGAGAGGAGCCGGATACATACACCTATTCATCCAACCAACATTATCGGCCAGCCACCAACGCACCTATGCCAGTGCTAGTGAATTACAGGTGTTCTGCGGAAATACGTTTCGGCGTGTCTGTCAGAGTGTGTACGAGCACAGGTGTGCATGCTTTGTGTTTTACTGCACGCCCCATGGTAATGAAACATGCGTGATTGCTGCGTGCCCTTTTGTACATGGAGCTAACGTGAGAAGCAACCCAGCGTGTTGTTATGAACGGCCTGCCTGGCTTGACGCCGCTTTGACGCATGAGATATTGTGGCTGAGCCTACTCTGATTTCTTTCGAGTCAGCGCTTCCAGAGATGCACCAAGAGTGGCAACAACACAGAAATCGTTTTTCTAGTTATCCCACGTCGTCGGCGCCCTCGTAAAACTCTTTGAACACGCCTTACTGACTGACAGATTAGGAAGAGTTGTTGGCCGTCGAGGCGGCTTGCTTTGTCGTCAAGGTGCCCCGGACAAAGGGTCCAGCGTCTGAGAACCGTCTGCGGATGCATTCCGCACGTTCTCCTTGGCGCCTTGATGCCGCTGTTTCCACAATTTGTGGTCTGCCTGGCGCCGCATAGCTATCACTGCAACAGATTACGATATTGACATCCACGTAACACTCAACGTCTCCGTGTTGGGCTGTGTCGTGCGCGGTGTGCAGTGTTTTTCCCCTCGCTATGCGGTGAACTGGGCGTGCCTCTTCCCCCTTTCGTGAATTGAAAAGGAGGCGACGTTTCACCTTGCCTTTTCTGGGGCAGAGGCGACGTTGACAATATTTATTAGACTGCCCTTGGCTCTATTTTTTTTCTAACAGGGAACCCTGGAATGGCCAGGACAAAAACGCGAGCGCCGATGCACGCCCGACAAGCTCTCACGAGCTCCGAAAAGCTCCCACAGCTCCGAGAAGCTCACAGAAGCTCGAGGACATCCATAATGCTAACCCCATCATGCAGCAACACGCTACCTGTAAATAATGTAAATTAATGTCACTGTTGGCAGCTCCTGGCACCTGTCCTTGACATCTCCCCAAGACTCTGGCTGGCTCCGGTTCTCAGGGCAGACTCCCTAACACATCAGTGTCGTTTCATGAGATCTCTGCAGAGACAACGCTGAGGGAACAATGGCTCACGTTTATATTGAGGAAAAACTGGCAGCCAAATTTAACGTTGAACTATTCTGCTGTCACAGTCTCCACTTCCTCGAAAGTGACTTTCAAGTAGACACGAAGAGGCGCATGTTAAAGCAAGGTAGCATGCCCAGTGTTTTACAGCCTATTCGTCGTGTTTCCGGCCAATGCCACCTAGGCCGCAGAATGACACGAGCATCGCTAAGCGCAAGCGCGAACCATCACCGGTAAAGACAGCTATAACTAGAGCGTATACTCACGCTCCTAATGCGGAACTCTGTACAAAACCAAGTGTTGTGTATAATGCAACTGTGGAATGCTTGGACGCCTCTGCACCGGACACATCAGCAGCAATGTAGTGACTACGTGGTGCGGCGTTTCCAGCGTCACAAGTGAGTTCTTGGAGGATCATCAACTGCCTGAAGCCAGCATATACCACTTCTCGTGCCTACGTTGTTCGCTATGAGGTCTTTTGGCACACAAACAAACGGATCAAACCCGTCAGCTGCCTACTTGCAAAAAAAAAGGGGGAGCGAGAAGTAAAAAAAATTGAGGGCGCAAAATGAAAGGTCGCGCCTCACTGTAGACAACTATAAGAAAGAGTTTGATCGCCTGAAAGACGAGTACCATGTTATCAAGTTTCTGCAAGGTTTTGAAGACTCAGAACTGGCAAGCCCTAAGGCCAAGCTAATCTTAGATCTAGTGATCGACTACAAGCCAAAAAAGCTGACTTGGTTTGAAGTAACAGTCAGACAGTGCACCATATTACGGCACCTATCAACAAAAGCCTATGAGTTTATTGGAACTGAGGAGCTGCTTACCCTCTCCTGCCGAGCCACTCTGTAGAAATACCTAAAAAATTCAGTGAGGACAGATTCATTGACTTGGTGAAGGCACGGCTGAGTGCTGAGCTCAGCGGAATTCAGAAGCGTCCTCTTGAGGATGATCAGTAGACACTCTCTCTTGTTTGGCTATGATATCAATAGTGTTAACGCTTTAGCAAGAAACGAACACAAATTACTTTGTGTGATTTGCATCACTAACGGACCGTTGGTGACGTGGTAAATCTGATTCATTCTTGCGAGACGTGAAGTTCCTGTGAAAATACGTGGCAAGTTGCGCGTTCAGTTATAGCCCACAAAGTACACAGATAAGCTTTGCAAGATTTTCTCTAGCCACGTTGGATAGTTGAATGTTATTGTGTGACCTTTGCAGTTGAAACTCGCCTTGTTTTGTGTGCGTCTAGAATTCGTCCGTGCTTTATTAGTGCATGAATCCCATAACATTCATTGTACGCGGATAGTAGCGCAGGCTCGTAATTTGCTCTTCCAAACCTTGGCCAACGGTGCACCGCTTTATTTTTACTTTCGTTTATAGGTGGTAGCACACTGCAAGTGATTCGCTTGTTGCCGGGTGTCAGATCGAATTATTCTCTACACCCAGGTAAACGTGGTGATCGTCGCCATGTTGGTGTAGTGCGTGAGTGACACGTTGTTGCTCTTATCGAAGTCCCCGGCAGAGACAATTCCTGGCAGATTACATTCAGCAGTGTTGTCTAAAGAAACCACCTTGTGGTCGAGGATTTTTCACTGGACGCAGAACGCACCGAGAGTGACAGCGACGACGAACGATCAGCTGTTAACTCACGAGCAGCGAGTTGCACTTCGTTTCCTCGTGCGTTATGTTTTAATGCGATAGCGTGAGAGAGCTCGTGTCGCAGAATTATCGCCGTTGGCGCCAGCACCGTTGGTTGTGAGCGAAAAATCAAGAAAAAAGCAAGTAAAATAAAGAACAGAGTTTTCGATCCCATTAAGTATCGAACCCTGGCCGTTCGCGTGGCCAGCAGGTGTCCTACCACAAATCCACGATCTTACTTGCAGGTGCTTCATAAAAAAACACTACATAAGTGCCATGCAGTCGAAGGAGTACTTTTATCGCATTTTGTTCGACAGGTTTCACGACGAAAACGAGCCCATTCGGCGATTCGTAAGCGCATTCGGGCGACAATCAGACTACGTCGAAAGAGGCCGGGATAGTGAAGTCATCGCCGCTAAATACACAGAGGAACTTTCCGAGAGCTCTAAAGAAGAACAACTCTGTACATTTAGCGGGAAACATACCATGCATTTCCAGAGGCGTGGTAAAGCAAACAGCAAATGCTATATAATGTGCTGCCATCTGTGAGGCATTGTGAGACTCTTTATGCCTTTTCAAGAAAATGCAAACCACAACACTTGCATAGATTTAGCTTTTCATTCTAACGACACCATTGAAGAAGTGAAGTACTGCAGTTGCCATTTAGCCAACCATTAGGCGATGCTTGTTGCGGTTTGCCGGAAGGGGTCTCCAGAAGAACAAATCAAACAATTGCAAGATAACTCACGTAAGACGAACGCCAGTACGTGACCATTTACGAATACGAGTGGGACGCCTATGAGCAGCTCATAATACAGGTCCATGTGACTATATAACTGTACAGCATTTCCGAATGGTAGGCAATTTTTTCCGAACGGTAGACAGTTCAGTTAACTGCGTCGTATATCTATCGGGTGCTTCGACGTAAACATAAATGATTCGTGACGATTTTCTTATTCCCCAGACGTGCATTTTTTGTGGCACTCACGTTATCTGATGGCAATAGTTCGGCGTAAAAAATATCCAAGACTCGACAAGTCTTCGAACGAAGCGATGAAGCGATAACGGTCGTCGCCGGAATCACGCCTGTAGCAAAGTAAACTTCCCGAAGCGGTAACCAGTATAGCGCATGCCCCGAAAATTATCACTTCGGTACGATAAAAAGAAGTTTCGTTCCGGGTATTCATTTTGAGCTGTTGTAAAAAAGTTTTCATCTCTGATAGTGTGGCGGTTGTGACTGTACAGGCGTGAGAAAAAGTCTGCAGACCATGGGATAGTGTGGCCGAAGACATCAGGTGTTATCTAACGACGAGACACCTGCTGCGGTGCGCATGCATGTCCAGTCGTATCAGTTGGCCTCTCACGTCATTCTTTTTGACATGCTCGTAGCCAAAACAACGTGATGTCGCTGTCTTCGCTACATCAGCTGAGCCAACGCTTCATTTATTGCAATGCTAGTACAAACGCACGATTCTCAATAGGAACCATTGGTCCACCTTAATTCGGGGATTACTCGTGATGTGGCGCTATATGAGGGGTCGCGCTGCTCGCGTCACATGTGCGTCCGAGCGCTTTCACCCGAAGATGCGATAGACGTGTTTCCCACACCAATATCATACGTTTGTCAGATTCGCTCCTTCATGCTGCCGATTTGTGGCTCGAGACAATGCCGCCGTGGCATCACAGAGCAGCACATGTCGAAACGTGACAGCGACGCTTCCCCATCGCCCACATAACGCCCCCAACGGCGATACACTATCTCAAAACCCTGTATGTTTCAAAGAGCCAGCGTGACTGCCACTATTGTGAACACAAGGAATCCAAGACGCTGCCCCGCGGATTTGTACACAACTGAAGAAAAAATTACTACATATGATTTCCTTGATGAGGCACTGCATGAGGGGCTACTCTTCCCAATTACTGTAAAGCACACCCGAAGGCTATAGATGATGAGAGAAAGCGGGAAAAAGCTAAAGTAGAGGGTGGTGAACAGCTGAATTGGGCTGCCTGACTGCCGTTGATAAAATAGAGGAGGGGTTCGCTAAGCTAAGAAAACTTAGTTTTCCGTGTTTGACTTCCTCAGCTTTTCCGAGGCTGGCTACGTTTAGTTGTGCTAATAAACCAGTATGGATAACGACGCAAGAACGGCGATGAAGCTAGTGCCATCGCAGCCACTACGTAAGAAAAAGAAAAAAAAGAATAGATCCCACATACAATAGGAATCTATGATTTCCACTGTACAGCACAACATTACAAGGCAGATGTAAACGTTAAAGAACCCCACGTGGTCAAAATTTCCGGAACCCTCAGTCGCTATGGCATCTCGAATTACCATATGGTGTTTTTGGCAAGTTAAACCCCACATATCAACCAATCAAGCATGCTATGATTACTGTGTTTGAACCTGTTTTTATCTTCGTCGTCTACTGACGTCACACAATACAAAATTCGGTATATGTGAAGCCAGCGAAAGGCCGCGAGTGCACCAATTGATTGATATGTGGGGTTTAACGTTCCAAAACCACCATATTGTCATGTTACAACGTAACTGTAACCTGTAGATAATGGTGCACAAGGACGTCAAACTGATTCGAAAAACAGCAATACGACTTTTTCGTTTTTCTCTGCACGCGCATCTTCGTCCTCTTCTGAACAGCGGCACATACAAGCCTGCCAGCATCTATGGAAATAATACTTGCAGAACTTGTACTAGTGTCATTACCCCCCTTCTTAAAGAACATCATCCCGATGTCACAACATAATTACCAGATGAAAAGTAAAGACATAGGATAAGCAGTACACAAGGGGGTGTTCACCATCACTGTAAGTCTACTCAAGGAAGTTTGATGAATAGTCAGCGTTGGTAAAATCGTATCATCCTCGAAACATGGACGACGTGTGGCTGTTGTGAACGGCGGGATTTACGAGCCATGTCCTCGTCAAGAGCCTCGTAGTCTACTTCGCTGAGACGGCGGAGAACTCTACAGCGACCGAAATAGCGGCGTAACAACTTTTCCTACCAGCTCCGTTGTCGAATGGGAGTCCACAACCATATTCGTTCTCCGGGTTGGTAAGAAACATCGCGACGACGAGCGTTGTACCGCAGCGAGTCGATGCATTGTTGCTTGTGGATTCGTTCGACTGCAAGCTTACGAGCTGCGTCTGCCAGTCTGATAAATTCGTTCGTCTTGACACTAATCTGGCGTCTGTCTGGTAGAAGCATGGCATCCAGCATTTAAGTGACCTCCCTGCCGTGAAGCAACCGGAATTGTGTGAATCCAGTAGTTTTTTGCACAGCGGTGTTGTAAGCGAACGTGACGTAAGGGATGATGTCATCCCGGTTTTTGTGGTCTTGGTCAACGTACATGGATAGCATGTCGGCGATCGTCTTGTTTAGTCGCTCTGTAAGGCCGTTGCTTTGTGGGTGGTATGCAGTAGTTTTTCGATGTACTGTACCGCTAAGCTGCATGACGTCTTGTATCATCCGGGCGGTAAAAGCTGTGCCACGATCAGTTATGACAACTGCTGGTGCTCCATGTCGGGGGACGATGTTCTTCATAGAAAAGTGGGCAGTCTCAATGGCGGTGCCACGTTGTAATGCCTTCGTTTCGCAGTAGCGCGTCATGTAATCAGTAACGACTACAATCCAGCGGTTGCCGTCACGACACTTGGGAAAAGGTTGGGAATTTGTTGGAACGGTTGTGTCGGAGGAGTGACGGGCTTCAAAAAGCCGGCTGGGCACTGTTGTGGTGCTTTATGGCGCTGGCACTCGTGACACGTCTTCACGTAATGCTTCACGTCTCGATTGAGCTTGGGCCAGTAATAGTGTTAGAAAATCCGGGCCAAGGTACGTGTGAATCCAAAGTGGCCTGAAAAGGCTCATCGTGACAGGCGGACAAGACATCGGCTCGTAACGCAGGCGGGACGACGAGCAGGTACTCAGTCGCGTAAGGGTCAAAGTTTCTTTTATAGCGGATATTTCTGCGAACGAAGAACGATGATGGCGAGTGGGCGAATGCTGGTGGTGGATGCGGCGTACAGCCTTCGAGATATTTGATTAATCGTCGAAGCTCTGAATCGTTCTTCTGCTGTTCAGCCAAGTTGGATACACTAACGGCGCAGAGAAAACGGCCGTCGAGATCGTGATCACCTGACGCTGTCTTAAGAGGAGCTCGGGAAAGGCAGTCCGCGTCAGTATGCTTCCGGCCAGACTTGTACACGACTGTCAAATCGAACTCCTGAAGGCATAAGCTCCACCTGGCCAAACGTTCGGAAACGTCTTTAAGGTTCGCCAACCAGCAGAGCGCATGATGATCGGTAACAACTCTGAACAGGCGACCATACAGGTACGGTCTGAATTTAGCTATTGCCCAGACAACAGCTAGGCACTCTTTTTCAGTGGTTGTGTAATTCGCTTCCGCAGATGATAAAATCCGGCTCGCATAAGCAATAGGGCGTTTGACGCCACCTTGCCACTGGACGAGGACTGCACCAAGGCAGATGTTACTGGCGTCTGTGTATAGTTCAGTTTCGGCATATTCGTCATAGTGTCCGAGTAAGGGCTCAGACTGGAGACACTGCTGAAGCTCGGAGAAAGCGCGTGTTTGCTCAGGGCCCCACACGAAGGGAACATCTTCTTTTGTCAGACAAGTGAGGGGTTCGGCAATGTTTGCGAAATTTTGCACAAAGCGTCTGTAGTATGCGCAGAGGCCTAAAAATCGACGCACATCACGTTTCTTGGCAGGTGGTGGAAAATCTGCGACAGCCAATGTTTTGTCTGGGTCCGGCTGAATACCATCAAGGCTAACAAGGTGGCCGAGGAACTTTAATTCGTTGTAACCGAAATGACATTTGCCTGCTTTCAGGGATAGGCCTGCCGTGCGAATTGCAGCAAACACAGATCTAAGTCGCTGCAAGTGCTGCTCAGACGTTTGGGAGAAGACAACGACGTCGTCTAAGTAAACAAGGCATGCTTCCCACTCGAGACCAGAGAGCACTGTATCCATCATCCTCTGGAATGTCGCAGGGGCAGAACACAGACCGAAGGGCAGCGCCTTGAATTCGTACAGACCATCAGGCGTTATGAATGCTGTTTTCTCTCGATCGCGTTCATCAACTTCTATCTGCCAGTAGCCACTGCGCAAATCCATAGAGGAGAAGTATCGGGAGCGTCATAAGCGGTCTAGTGAGTCGTCGATGCGCGGAAACGGATAAACGTCTTTCTTTGTGACTTTGTTGAGTTTGTGGTAATCGACGCAAAATAGGAGAGTGCCGTCCTTCTTTTTTTACTTGTACGACGGGGGATGACCATGGACTGTTCGATGGTTGAATTACGCCATCTTCGAGCATCTGCCTCATTTGAGAACATATTGCCTCTTGTTCCTTTTGTGATATTCGGTAAGCGTGCTGACGTATGGGTCGCTCAGCATTGTCATTGACAATGCGGTGCTTCACAGTTGGCGTTTGTTTTATCTTAGATGTAGACGCGAAACAGTCGCTAAACATGCGGAGGATACAGCGGATTTGCTCTTTCTACGCACATGACAGCTTCGGATTGACATCGACTGTATCGGCTACCACGGTGTCACTTTCAACGGCTGCAGAAATTGGGGCTATCGTCGTACACGCTTCATCGTCAATGGCTTCGAAATGAGCAATAGTTGTTCACTTGGCCAAATGTTGGTTTGCTCCACTAAAATTGGTGACCAACAACTCAGTCGTCCCACGTTTAAATTAAATTATGCCACGTGCAACGCAGATTTGCTGAGACAAGAGCACCGAAAGGTTGGCTTCAGCGATACCAATACCGTCATGGTCTATGTCACCCTGTACAGTAACGAACATACTGGTGCGTGGCGGAAGTGTGACGGTGTTGTCGACAATGCGAAGTGCAGTCTTCTGCGGATTGATATCTCTAGGCTTCGGGCCTCAGTCGTCAGCGAACGTTACGAGGCAGTCTCGAAGATTTATAACAGCGCCGTGCTCGCGAAGGAAATCTATGCCAAGGATAACTTTCCGGGAGCATTCGGGAAGCACAACGAAAGAGGCAACGAACGTCGACTCACAGATTTGCAGCCTTGCGGTGCATCTCCCGATTGGTGTCAAGACATTACCACCTGCTGTCCGATGGTTGGGTCCATGCCCCAAGGAGTCGTGACTTTCCTGAGTTCAGCCACAAGTTCAGCGCTGATAACTGAGTAGTCGGCGCCGGTGTCGACCAGAGCAGTTACTGGACGGTTGTCGACAAGGACGGCAATGTCAGCAGAAACGGGTTCGTCCGCGATGTGAGGTGTCGGCTGAAAGAAATCGTCGAAGGTTGGCTGATGGGTTGGAGGAGGATGTTTTGACGATAGCTGAACAGCGGTCCCACCCCCGGAGGCCGCTGATTCTAGTTTCACCGGCGTGGTCTTGGGGACTTAGCGGATCGTCCCGCAACATCGGCGAATGTAGAGTATTGATTCGCGGACGTAGAGCGTCGAGTAGACGGAGAGCGTGATTGGCGTCGCTGAAGATTGAAGATTTGGAGACGGTAGACTTGCTAAGTATTCTGCGATGGCGCGGGGTCGTTCCCCGTCCCTGGGCTGACGAGCGTCTGGCCGAAATCCAGGTGGGCCCATCTGTCTGTACGAGCACTCCCGGTACAAGTGACCTGGCTCACCACAGTGGTAGCATAGTGGCCGATTGACGGAAGCGCGCCACACGCTAGATTTCCGCAAATTAGGTCGCGAATTCTAATAGTGTGCTGGGCCCGAGAAGTACTGCGGCATCTGCAGACAAGTCATTCGTTGGTTTTCATAGTGTGGCAGGCTCGAAAAGTGCTGTGGCGTGTGCAGGCTAGTCGGTCGGGGGAAATAGCTGGCTGCCGGTGCAGGAGTGCGTACAGCTTCCGCGTACGTTAGCAGAGGAGCTTCGCTTGGAGGTGGCACTAATGGTCGTACCAGCTGCCGCACCTCTTCACGGATGACGTCTGTCAGAGCAGCCACTTGAGGCTGTGGAGGCACTGCGTGAAGCTTTTGTAGCTCGTCGCGTACAATGCTACGGACTAGTTCAGCAAGGTCTCTCCCGCTCGTGACATCGGGTGTTACCAAGGGTGCTGGCAGACATGCAAGGTTGTCGGACCGCTCATAATGCGAAGACCGCTGTCTTAGCATTCGCCCCATTGTCGTCCCTTCACGGAGGAATTCTACCATGGTAGCTGGTGGGTTTTGTACAAGTCCTGCAAACAGCTGCTTCTTGACACCCCGCATCAGAATGCGTACCATTTGTTTTCCGTCATTGCAGAATCCGCTCGACAGAACAGATGAGACATCTCCTCAACAAAAATGGCCAAGCTTTTATTGGGCCTTTGATTACGAGAACTGAGGAAACGTTCAGCTTGTTCTTTCTGGTCGGCGCTACCATACGTGTTCTGCAGCTGAGTGCAAAACACCAGCCAGGTTGTCAAGGCAGCCTCGTGGTTCTCGAACCAAATACGCGCCGAATCCTCCAAGTATAATTAGACATACCGCGGCTTCTGGTGCTCGTCTCACTCGTTGGCGACGGCGACTCGATCGTATTGGTCCAGCCAGTCTTCAACGTCCACGTACGGCTCCCCAGGGAAGGGCTTTGGCGTTCGAGAGGATGGTAGCCATGGAGCTGGCGGAGTCGCGGTCTGTTCAGTCTGGCTTGCAGTTGTCGCATATGCCATGGTTCTGGAGCGTTCCGGAAGAGGGCTGAATTGGGGTGGTAGGCCTAGTTGCCGCCAACTGCGTCAAAGGTTGGCTGTTTCTACCAAGGCGTCGATGTTGGGGCCGAGATCTTTCTCGTGGTAACAGTGCATAGACTATTACCCAGCGCCTCCACCAGTTGTCACGTTACAACGTAACTGTAACCTGTAGATAATGGCACACAAGGACGTCAAACTCATTCGAACAATGGCAATACGACTTTTTCGTTTTTCTCTGCACGTGCACATTCGTCCTCTTCTGAACAGCGGTACATACAAGCCTGCCAGCATCTATGGAAATAATACCTTCAGAACTTGTACTAGTAGCAATATGATTATGAGAGACGCCGTAGTGGAGGGCTCCGGAAATTTCGACCACCTGGGGTTCTTTAACGTGCACCCAAATCTGAGCACACGGGCCTACAACATTTCCGCCTCCATCGGGAATGCAGCCACTACAGCCAGGATTCGATCCCGCGACCTTTGGGTCAGCAGCCGAGTACCTTAGCCACTAGACCACCGTGGCGGGGTGCGAGTGCACTATGAGTGTAGCATGTAGTCATGCTGTACATGACAGGCATGTCATATTCTCATGTTTGCACCAGTCACATACCTTCGTCATCTATTCAAATCACAAAATACCAAATTTGGTTTACGTGAAGCTTGCGAAAAGGCCACGAGTGAACCATTACCATTGCATGTAGTCATGTTCTTACATGACACGCATATCATATTGTTACGGGGATTACAAATACACGCTAGAGTGAAACGAGTGTATTTGCAATATTTACAGGTAGGTGTGACACCCCAGGACTCCTAGAATCTCGTGCACCGAATCCGCTCCTTGTTCATCGATGCTTCTACGACGGAGGAGCCATGCCCACTGCCTCTTAACATCACCCCCGGCGGACAAAGCGCCGTCACGGCGCCGCTAAGTCAATCAGGACTGTCAGTGTAGTAGCGTTTTAGTCGCGACACATGAAAAACATCAGTAGGTGGTGTGGCAGAAGATGAGTGTGGTTCAACCGGAGTGAGGAGGTAGTCGACGTCGGTGACCTTGCGGAGAACTTTGTAGGGCCTGTTGTATCGTGGAAGTAGCTTCTCGCACAAGCCTTAACGCCGATGCGGCGCCCAAAGTAGGACGAGTGAGCCAGCAGGGTAGTCAACGTCGCGGTGCCAGTCATCGTAGCGGACTTTTTGAGAGGCCTGTGAAGCAGTAAGCCTAGTGTGTGCGATTTGGCGAGTGACGTGGGCTTGAGAAGCAACGTCCTGAGCATACAACGTTGGTTTGGTAGTATCAAAAGGAAGGAGTGTGTCGAATGGCAAAGCAGTGTTCCGGCCGTACAGAAGAAAGAACGGAGAATAGCCGGTGGTGTCATGCCTTCATGAATTGTACGCAAACGTAACAGAGGGGAGCATTGCGTCCCTGTCACGGTGATCAGCAGAGACGTACATGGACAACATGTCTGTAAGAGCTCGGTTGAGGCGCTCTGTGAGACCGTTGGTCTGGGGATGGTAAGCAGTAGTAAGGTGACGTTCGGTAGAGCAGCTACAAAGGATTTCGTCGATAACTTTTGCGATGAAGCAGCGGCCACGATCCGTCAGAAACTAGCGCGGAGCCGCAGAATGACGTCATTACGTAGAAAGTCTGCGACGTCTGTAGCGCAGCTACTAGGCAAGGCACGAGTTATAGCTTATCTGGTCGCGTAGTCAGTTGCGACAGCGATCCATTTGTTGCTTGACACGGACGTTGGGAAAGGTCCGAGCAAGTCGAGGCCGACGCGGAAGAATGGTTCCATGGGGGAATGTCGATAGGTTGGAGAAGGCCAGCCGTACGGAGAGCAAGACATTTGCGACGATGGCAGTGCTCTCAAGCAGCGACATAGGAGTGCACAAATTTATACAGGCCAGGCGAAAAGAACCGTTGCCGCACGCGGTGATAGATGCGTGAAAACCCAGGTGTCCTGCTGTCGCAATGTCATGCAGATGTTGAAGATTGGTAGCACGCAGCTGTCGGGGAATAACTAACAAAATTTCCGAACCATCAGGCTTCATGTTGAGGTGGTACAGAATTTCGTTGCGGAGGACATATTGACAGAGCGAAGGGTCCGAATGTCCTGAAGATACTAGCTGAATGACCTTCTTGAGGGTTGCGTCCCGGCGCTGCTCTGTGCCGATGTCGCGCAAATCGGATATGGCGAGCACACAAGAATCGCTCTCATGGACAGCGAGGCTAGCAGAGTCCACCGGATACTGCGAGAGACTATCGGCATCTTGGTGTAACCTGCCATACTTATAAATTACGTCGAAGTTATACTCCTGGATATGTAGAGCCCAGTGACCTAGGCGACTAGTTGGGTCCTTGAGCGACGACAACCGACACAGAGCGTGGTGGTCCGCGATAACTGGAAACTCCCGGCCATACAAGTAGGGGCGAAATTTCGCTACAGCCCAGACAAACGCAAGACACTCACGTTCTGTTATCGAATAGTTTCACTCAGATGTGGAGAGAAGGCGGCTGGCATACGCAATGACATGCGTTTGCCCCCCCCCCCCTGGTGTTGAGCGAGGGCGGCGCCGATGCCGTGAGTACTGGCGTCTGTGCGAACTTCTGTCGTCATGGACGGGTCGAAGTGAGCCAATATTGGTGGTGAAGTGAGCAGCTGAATCAGCGTGGAAAACGCAGCTGCTTGGTCTTGGCCCCACGAGAAGGGCGCATTCTTTTCGAGAAGCTCAGTGAGTGGTCGTGCAATTGTAGCGAAATTGTGTATAAAACGTCGGAAGTTCGAGCATAAGCCCACAAAACAACCAACATCGTTGGTAGTAGAAGGTAGAGGAAAGTTCTTGACAGCTCTAATCTTGTCAGGGTCCGTTTGGACTCCAGCAGCTTTTACACGATGACCAAGGACCGTGATTTCTCATTGGCCTAAATTGCACTTTTTCGAGTTCAGCTGGAGTCCCGCTTAATGAAAAACAGCTAGAATGGTCGACAAACGAGTTAGGTAGCTTTCAAATGTTGGGGAAAAAGCAATCACATCGTCGAGGTAGCAAAGGCAGATGGACCACTTATAACCACGGAGGAGAGAGTCCATCATGCGTTCTAACGTTGCCGGGGCGTTGCACAGCCCAAAAGGCATAACCTTGAACTGATAAAGGCCGTCCGGTGCGACAAAGGCAGTTTTTTCGCGGTCTAAGTCGTCGACAGAAATTTGCCAATAGCCCGAACGCAGATCTATGGATGAGGAGTATCGCGCGCCATGAAGGCAGTCAAGGGCGTCGTCGATTCGTGGCAGTGGATATACGTCTTAGCGGGTTATCTTATTCAAGGCATGGGGGTCAACGCAAAATCTCCAACTGCCATCCTTCTTTTGACTAAAACAACAGGTGATGCCCATGGACTTGAAGAGGCCTCTTTGACTCCTTTGGAAAGCACCTTCTTGACTTCTCGTTGCATGACCTGGCGTTCGGACTGGGAAACACGATATGGTCCCCGTCTAACAAGACTAGCACCGCCGGTATGCATTTGATGACGCACTATGGACGTTTGACCTAAAGGGCGATCATCGATGTCGAAAATATCTCGGTAGGTTGTCAAAATGTGGTGGAGTTGCGCAGCCTGACAAGGCACAACATCAGGGGATATCATCATCGTGATTTCATTGGTAGGTGCGTTTGCTCGGCTGGCTGCAATAGGGGACGAGCAGGCTTCAGGGTCTAATGCTACGATGTTACATGCAACAAGTGGGGAAACATGGCCTAACGAAATGCCTTGCGGGAGAACTTGGGTCGAACTACTAAAGTTGAGAAGCGGAAGCTGAACGTAGTTGTCCACGAAAGTCACGATGGCATGCGGCACAGCAAAACTTCGCGCCAAGAGCACATGCACTAATGAAGACACTATGTAGTCACCGTAAGGAAGAGCTGGTGATATCGTTAAGGCAACAAACGTGGTGGCTTGCGGTGACAGCCGAACATAATCAACAGCGCACAAGCGGTGTGACAGTGAGGACAGCACAGCCTCAAGTCGAGGCAGTTCAAGTTGGAGAACGCCGATTGCACAGTCGATGAAAGCGGCATGATTGGAAAAGAAATCCAATCGAAGAATCAGGCGATTGGGACACTGCTCAATAACTGCAAAGAGAACAGATGTGGGGTGATCAGCGATTGTGATGCGTGCTGTGCACATTCCTGTGATGGCAAGACTTCTTCCGTCTGCGACGGAAGAAGCAGCCGGTGTGAGAACTTTGTTCAGGTGGTGACGAAGTCGGGCAATCATCACAGAAATATCCGCCCCGGTGTCAATAAGTGCAGAAACAGTCAGGCCGTCAACGTCTACGTCGATCAAATTTCGTCTTGTCGGCAATACAAGGAGAGGATTTTAGGTCGGTATTGAGGATGCAGCTTCACCTGTAAGAGCTGCACCGCTTAGTTTCCTGATGAGAATTGAGCGGGGAGGTCGGGCGTCGTGGTAGAGAAGAAGGGGATGACAGGCGATGTCCAGGTGGCGAACGAGAGTGATGACGTCAAGGCGACGGGGAACGGCTGTGCTGCGTATCAAGGGCATCGAAGGGTGGAAGGCGGCGGTAGCTGTCGGTTATCGGCGCAGAAGGCCGGAAAAGGCGGTAACTGTCAGCGCGGCGAGCAGTGTTATACTGTGTTCGGGACGAAGACCAATAGTTGCGGCAATACCATGTGACGTGCCCTATGCGGCGTCAGTTAATTAAAGCAGATCGGCCGATCATCCGCCGTTCGCCATTCGGCCGCATTGCGAGAGCGTGGAAAAGACCGTTCCTGGGGCGGTAACCTGGGGCGAGGCGGCGACCTTGAACAGAAGCCAATTGGTTGAGACTGAGCAACGGCGCAAACATCGAAGACCAAATTGCCGAGTTCTTCCCGCACAATCGACTTTACCAAGGAAACCTGAGGTACTTGCGAATTGACGTGGCCATTGGTGGGAAGAACAAGTGTAATTGCTTCGATTTCCCGCCGGACAATTCGCGTAATTTCAGACGCCGATGAAGACTGCCGATGAGAGGTCAGTCCATCTTCGCAGGAGGGCGTCGCAGCGGTGTTCGGCAGTCGAGTGAATGATTTTGAAATACGCCTGCTTTTGGCCCGTTCAAAACGCCGGTATTGCTAAATAATATCCTCGACGGTCGCGCAGTTCCGGCACATGAACAGGCTGACCGCATCGTCCGCTATCCCCTTGAGGACATGGCCAACCTTATCAGACTCCGACATGTCGTTGTCAACTTCACGACATAGAGCTAGCACGTCCCGTATATACGAGGTATACGGCTCTGTGGACGTCTGAGCACGTATAGACAACTCCTTTGCAGCCGCCTTTCGACCGATGGGCTTCCCAAATAAGTCGCGAAGCTTCTCCTTGAATGTGTCCCAACTGCCGATCTCCTCCTCATGGTTCTCGTACCAGACTTTGGCCGTACCTTTCAAGTAAAACAGCACGTTGGCCAGCATGAGAGTCGGATCATACCAGTTGAGCGCACTGGTACATTCGTAGTCAGCTATCCAGTCGTCAACATCACATTCGTTCGAACCACAGAACGTTGCTGGATGTTTCGGATGCGTCAGCACGTACGTGGGTGGGGATGGTGGAGGCGTTGCCGTGGATAGAGCAGGTGCTGCTGAGACCGATGGAGAGGTCGCTGTGGGATCAGTCCCGTGTTCAATCACGGAAACTCCGCTTGAAGACCACTGCGGAGATACGTTGTATGCCGTATCGTTATCCAGCACGTCCACCAATTTGTTACGGGGACTGGAAATACATGGAAGAGTGAAACGAGTGTATTTGCAATATTTACAGGTAGGTGTGACCCCAGGGCTGCTAGGATCTCGCGCACTGAATCCGCTTCTTCTTCATCGATGCTTCCACGACGGTGGAGCCATGCCCACTGCCTTGTAACAATATTATCACGTTTCCCCCAGTCACATCCCTTCGTCATCCATTCACGTGAAGTAATACAAAATTTGGTGTATGTAAATTTGGTGTATCAAACAGTGTTCAGGTGCCAACCCGGTTTCTTTCGCTAGGCTCCTCCCGCGGAGTGAGTATACTAGGGCTGTTTCATAGAAGGCAGTTTTGTAAACGCAGCAGAACTTGACGTTCATTATTGTCGAATGTGATGAGTGTTCCTTGTCTGTTTCACCTTAATACAATGATTAAATGACATGTAACATCTGTGCAGGTGGAGGGACCATTCGTTCGATTCCACGTACGGGCTTTCTACGGTGCTAGTGCGAAATGCACCCGTGGACAGACGGATGCCTAGATGATGAACAAGATCAAGCATTTCAAGAGCAGTAGGTGTCGCACACTAGTACGCAATTGCCCCCTTATCTAGGCAGGTGCGAATGAGGCTTCTATACAAATTCATGAAACATTTCCTGTCACTACCCCGTGTGGTACATGACAACACGTTTAGAACACTAATGGCTCTTACGCATTTTGTTTTTAAATACCTGATGTGCAGTATAAAGGTTAGCTTGTTGTTCAAGATTAGGCCTAGGAATTTATGCTCAGCATTAACAGACAGACGTTGACCGTTCAGCTGAATGTCGGGTTCTCAGTGCATGCCTATCTTTCCGGAGAACAAGACACACGTGTTTTTTTCTGGGTTTAGCTGGAATCCGTTTTCCTCTGCCCATTTGGAGACCTTGTTTAAACCTCGCTGGACCTGCCGCTCACACGTCACCAGGTTACACGACTTAACGCCAAGCTGTACGTCATTGAAATATGTACAATAGAAGATACTGCGGGGGTTCATGATGAGACTTCAAGTCAGTGCAGGCAGACAACGGCTTCGCCGCGTGAAATTGAACATTTGACCTCACTTTGCACCACGTGACAACACTCGCCGAATAGCATCGCCAGTAACGGAAGGAAAAGGTATGCACAAATCTGCTACCTAAATGTAGCATATGCATTATTTCTATAATTTCAAAGCAGCGTCACTTTTCTCCACGCACGCGTTTTCCTCCTCCATCTCATATTTTTACCCTCTCCTGGCCAGCACGGCGCTGAACCCTCCACTGGCTCACTGTAGCCGCATTAGAATCAATGCGCGTGCTAGCTTATTCGGCTCCTTAACATGTTATACGAGGCTCTGTTACTTAAAAAAACACCTGGACGAAAGTAGGCTTCAGCTAGAACACAGTGGCTGTTATATTTTTTAATGTGGTTCAATAAATACAAGCGAAAGTATTTAAGAAAAGTCTACCAACTAGCGGCTGAGTGGTTTGTTTACCCCGCCTTCGCTTCAGCTGTCTGTAACACGGAGGCGTGTGAGTAGCTGTAATGTAAGCGCATAAGGTGTACAGTAAGTGATCTTTCCACATATTGAGGTCATGATGAGCTCAAAGAAGGTAGCCCAAATATATTATGACGGTTTGTCTAATGAATTCACTGAAATAGGTGAACCTGATTCCCTTTTTTACCAACATCAACGTGAAAAATTGACGTCGTGTTACCAAAGATCCACAGTGGAATTAATTCTCATGGACGCATTCTGCCCCCATAAGAACAAAATATTGTATTCCATTACCCCTGCGACATACTCAGTCTGCTAAAAAGAAGGAAAAAAAGCTGACTGCTAATACAAAAGCTTATAATAATATGGTACGTTTTATTTACGGTTCGGACATGCAAAAACGCACGCACACGCTGGCACATACACACACCCTAAAAAAGGGGGGAACATGCTCACGTGCCAGCTAGCGCATGAATTGATGCAGAAGCACACGCACGCAGGCGCTTACGCAATTACACGAGTGCTCATACAGGCACACACAAATGAACGCGCACGCACGCATACACATAAGCAGAGATAAGGTGCATGCGCACACAAGCACAGGTGTGCATACAGACATATCAGACGCCAAGACGCACGTAATCACACAAAAACACCCACAGGAGAGCGCACTCACCGGCGCCAATAAGGGCATACAAAATCGCAGGCGCAAACGTGCTCACAGGAACACATACTTGCGCACATATACAAACGCACGCACACACAGGCACACACGTACACACACATAAGCGAGCACGTGCACACAAACAAGGGTTCAAAACTACAGCATGGGAGCATAATGACTCTATGAGAAAAAACTATATCCACATTTATGCTCGTTATTGAACTCGACCGACAGTCCGGTTATGGGATGAGCATTGTAATTTGCATACAACTTCGTCAAGATATGCCGGTATATACGAAGAAGTTTCTAACAATTACCTTACAAAGAACAACGCGTTTGGAAGGGCGAATTTCCTTCTCCCGATGTTTTAAATTCACTGCTTCCCACGCACGCCATTTTCGTCGCATCAGGAAGCACAAAATAATTGTACTCCTTTCTCTGATGTGCTGCTGCAGTGCAACGCGCAGCTGCTAAGCATAGCCACGAAGAACGAAGCTCGGGATCCAACTCTGAAACACTTGTGGAGCGGGTAGTCGGGGGGGTTCATGGCGTGCGCGGTGAATCAAAGCGCGCAAAGTTTGTTTGCGTGGGTTTCACGAGACGTCAGGGTCACCTTACTAGCTGACGGCTCGCGTCTCCGCCATTCAGTGCTGCTGACGCACCGGCTCCGCGAAAGACGGTGAAAAAAGAGGAGGTCCACAGCATGGTGAGAATTAGACGGCGTAGATCAAAGAGTGTCACTACTTTTCAAAATACAGGGGCTTTATTCGGCCACGTTATCCCGTGGTCTGCACACTTATGCTCACGCCTGTACGTGACATTCTATTGTGGATGCCGGAATTTGAATATGCGTGCTCATGGGTTTGAACGAGCATAAAATATGGTCATGTAATTGAACGATTTGTATCATGAGATCATCGTATTTTCATAATGCAGTGTTCGCAAAAGAAGTTGGGATTGTTGCGAATTGCCCCGCCGCGGTGATCTAGTGGCTAAGGTACTCGGCTGCTGACCCGCAGGTCGCGCGATCAAATCCCGGCTGCGGCGGCTGCATTTCCGATGGAGGCGATAATGTTGTAGGCCCGTTTGCTCAGATTTCGGTGCACGTTGAAGCACCCCAAGTGGCCGAAATTTCCGGAGTCCTCGACTACGGCGTCTCTTATAATTATATGGTGGTTTAGGGACGGTAAACCCCACATATCAATCAATCAATCAATATTGTAGCGAATTTTTGGCGTTGAATTTCTGTGTCCTTTTGGATGGTATGGTTCTCCAGTATGACCTGAATGTTAAAATGACACACATCCTTTTGGGTTTTTTTCTCATCTGACGCCCACCTGTGGAGCTTCGCGTGACAACAACCGGTCTGTACCTTCGTGTGGCTGAAAGGCAAGAGGGTAGCTGCAATCAATAAGTATTGGCTGTGTGGTTTTTATATCACTTTTTCGTTGATTTTCCGACATCGTGGATTGCTTTAGAGGGCCGCTGCAATGACGATTGGTGAACAATTTGCACACGATCATGTATTCTCAATATTAAAATAATCTCACTTTGGCCATTCAGAAATATAACCCAGGGACCAGCTGTAGCAATAAAAATAAAGAGGAAACAAAAGAAAATAAGAAGGCATCGCATAACATTCAAACTGTGCACCATGGAACCAAAACATAAACTTTCGAACTATCATATGCGATAACTGGGTGTGCCGATGAATTTCAAGAGAGCGTGAAACTCTCTCTAGATTTTCTTGCTCAATAAATCGTCCACATGGCTCTACGGAGGTGGCCGTTATTTACCTAGTTTCCCTTTCTTCATGGTACACAGGACAGGCGCTGAACTGTCGGATTGATTGTGCAGAAAGAAACAAATGCATGTAATCCGACTGCGTGCGCATCATAACATTACAGTACTTCAAATGATAAATTAGCAATCATGAAGACAAATAGATAGGGCAGCAATGCAGAGGTCGTGGTAGGTACTAATCTGGAAGTTGCAGCAATTTAACGGGATTTTTTATGAACGTGCCTGAAGATGGCGTGTGTGCGCTACGAAACAAAGGTTTACAGCTACACGAGTCCATCCCACTGCTAGTTCAGAACTTTCATTGCACTGAAAGTTCTGAACTAGGTTTGCTTTTAATTTAGTTGTTGTGCCGGCCTAGTTTCTCATTAAGGCAGGCACCAGTTTTTCCAATATATATTTTTCCACATGTTACTGGGATGTTGTACACAAATGATACGAAACTTGCGCGATGATTAACAGAGTACATATTCTTATTCTTCCGTGACTGCTCATTGCTCTTCGTGTCTATTGCGGGTCGTGCTTTCCCGGCCTTACCACGCACAGAAAATTTTTTTACCTAATAGTCTTTTGCAATGACATCATGGACATATTCTTAAGTTTTATGGCGGCGTTTTTATAGATGCGGTAGACTACGCCTGCATACACATTAAACGACACTACTTCCCATTTGTGATCGCATTGTGACTCCTGTGGTTGGAAACCCTTGTTTCGTAGCAAGCATGCCACCTAAAGCACATTGATAAAGAATAGCGCCAAACCATAGAACCTTTCCACATGAAAAACAACAATCAATGCATTTATGCCCCATCTACTAGTCTTAATTATTGAGAAATCCGCATATTTCAAAAAAGTTACAAGCATACGTGACGACGCACGAGCAGTCGGGTTACATCTATTTGTTCCTTCTGAACAGTAAACCCGGCAGTTGTATGGTTCAGCCCCCGTCATTTGTACTCCTTCGTCTCATGTCGTCGTTTTTCTGTGCTGCTGTACAATGAAGGTGTCTTGTTGCTAAGCCGAAGGGTCGCTCATGGCCTTCATTGGGAGAGATGCCTTATCTGAGCGTTGCTCACCGCAGTTGCATCCAGGCGCATAACACCCTCGTTCGTCTTTGGTGGCGTTCTCCACGCACCGTTCGCCAGGAGGACACGGCCCGATACATTCTGCACGAAAAATGCAAAGCATTCTATATTAATTTTGTTCAAGCATCACTAAAATAGACAACCATTGACATAAATAACAAGATATAGCATTGCTCTTGAACTCCTGAGACACTGTCGTAAGTACAAAGAAACCGCGTTGTATGCATTCAACTCATGCCTCAAAAGTCTAGAGGCACCGCCGCGGTGGCGGCTAATGTCCCGGCGGCGGCGGCAGTGGCGGCTGTATTTTCGATGGTGGCGAAAATACTGTAGACACGTGTGCTCAGATTTGGGTGCGCGTTAAAGAACCTTAGGTGGTCGAAAGTTCCGGAGCCCTCCATGACGTCTCTCATAATCATATGATTGTTTGGAACGTTAAACTCCACATATATCAAATAATCAAAAGTCTAGCGTGATTAAAAATGTCGCCAGTGCCATTGAATTCGACCCACATGCAGGATATCGGAGATATTAAAGCAGTGAGAAACCGCTAGCATTAATCAACGCCCATCTAAACTCTAGGACAAAAGAGAGCAAAGCAGGTGTAGGGGTTCCTCCTTTGAGGAACTGAGCAGTGGGATTGTCACTCCCATTATTCCCCTAAATGGAGAAACTGCAGGGGGACAAATGGTTAGTCTGCATGCTTTCAGTGCCTCCTTCGGGGGATGAATAGTTCCTCCCTGCAGTTGCTCCGTGAGAGCCAGATGTTACTCCTGGCAGCTGCTCCTCGAAGATTAACGGTAAGTCTTGACCATTATTCTCCTGTTTCCGCAGTTAGGGCACGTTCACACTTGGCCTCGAAGAGAGCGAAAACGGCGAAACTCTCCGGAAACTGGCTCGCTTCGCCGCCCAAGCGGCCGGAAAACTACGATGATGATAGTTATAGCGCGAGAACAAAACGACGACACAGAGACAAGAAGGACACGAAAGACACGAGCGCTCTTTCTTGTCTCTGTGTTGTCGTTTTGTTCTCGCGCTATAACTATCGTCATGTCATACCAACAACCCAAGCTGCCACACGGAAAACTACGCCGCGCGGCCAGCGTGCAAGAATCGTTCCAAGACCAATCTTCTCGCCACACAAAAGCGGATTCAGTTTCTGTTTCACGGCTTTGGCCGCACGTTGGATCGACACTGCAGGCATGCGTGAAGCATCTCGTTGCTGCAAGAAGAAACACAGGTATGAGGTTTTGCATGTTATAATTATGAATCACACACGCCGTAGCAGCGCTTACATTCTTGGAGGTCTTCTGTTAACTGAAATGCGAAAGAAAATGGTGGGTTCGGTCAAACATTACATGGCCAGCCATATCAATGTTGATGTGACGGGCGCTATTCAATTGATGTCTGTGGCCATGATAGCAAGATTTCGAGAGAATGTGTGTGTCACCTCAAGAAGGGAGTATGTTAGTAGCAACTGAAGGTACTCCTAAGTTAAGTCTATCTGTTTTCTATACATAGCTGAGGGCTCTTTTTATAGGCCTATTCACTAATGGACAATCTAAGCAAGATAACGTGTGACGAATAACACGTACCGTCTGCTCGGGTTAAAGAATACATTGAGCTCGAGCCCATTGTTACTGTCAGTTGTACTGTTCTGTCATAGAAAGCTAAAGCAACACATGGTGGCACTGCGACTCTGGACAGGCAGCGCCATCTTTCATAGAAAAAATTGGCAGATACCGCGTACTGTGGGAATCGATGATATGTGAAGCAAGAATTAGAAATGTTTGTGTGTCACTTTAAAATCGGCACAACATTACGAGGTGAAGGTAAATGATGCCGTACATGACTTCCATGTCGTGATTATCATGTTTGGATGTGTCGTGTACCTTCGTCATCTATTCACGTAACGTGATACCAAATTTAGTATATGTGGAGCTACCGAAACCGCCGCGAGCACGCTTTGAGCGTGGTATGCTGTCATGTTCTTACATGACACGCATGTCAGTATTATCACGTTTGTACCAGTCATATATTTCATCATCCATTGACGTCACGTAACACGAAATTCGGTGTATGTGGAGCTAGCAAAACGACCGCGAGCGCATCATGAAGGACCCAATATACTCCAATGAAGCGTTGAAGCGTGCACGCTGGGCACAGCGACGCAACGTTCGCAAAACGCAAGCACTCTATATAGTCTGACGCAAAGTGCGACCAGCGTCCGTCGGCGCGGCCCGACGGCAACCGGCACGAAATGCGTCATGCTGCATATCGCGCCAGTGCTTTACCCAGGCAACACTGCGTCTCCCTCTTTTCGTGACGAAGGGACGCCGGACGCGCTGAAACGCGCATGCGTCAAAGAAACGTATAGCGGCGCGACCTGCGAGTATATGGCAGGACCGGCGCCTGGCGTGGCAACGGCGGCGTGACGCGACGAAATGAACGCCGACAAGTACGCGCACCACGCCTCGTCAAATTGTATTGGCGCCTTGACTGCGACATTTAGTGAGGTTCTCGCATGACACGCATCTCATGATTATTATGTTTGTACCAGTTACATGCCTTCATCATCCATTGGCGTCACGTAATACATATTGGTGGCGATGGCGTAGTGCACCTCTTGTTGAACCTTTTGTGCTTCCACGAACGAACAGACAGATTGAAAGAAATATTGCCTGACCGGACGTGCATTAACATCAGCATGGCGCACCGCCATTCTAGATTGCCATATACCGTGCAGGCCCAGTAACATAACTAGGTCGAAAGGTATTTCTTCTTCATTTGATACTGGTAGAAATCTGATGCCATAGGCATCGAGAGGCAGATCCTTTTTCAAAGTCCTTTGGAGAACATCCCAGAAAAAGACTGCATCCCAGCAGTCCAAGAAAACATGTTCAATTGTTTCCGGCTTTTTGCAGAGAAGGCAATCAACACCCCAAGGAACGAATAAGCCTTTTTCTTGCATCCATGTTTTCACGGGCAAGGTCCCAGTGTGCAACTTAAAGAAAAAGGATTTCGCTCCAGGTGTTACCTCCATTTTTTTAACACGGCTTAAGACATTTTGGCCTGGGCCTACACGGTATAATGCTCTATATAGGGGAACAGGAAGAACTGTTTCTACTAAATCTTTGTATAACTTTTTACGCGAAACCGTACTGAGGTATTCCAATGAAAAACGCGTTTTTAGAAAGAGACATGAATCAACAACTTCTTTTAAGAAACCTCTAACACTTGCTTTCATGTGAACAGATGCTACCACAAATTCTGGCAACCGTCTTCCAAGCCTAAGCTGTATAACAGTACGTATGAATGGGTCTCGATTATTTCGGAAAAACATAAACCGATTAACTAACTGACGAAGGTACAAATGACACAGACCAAGTCCTCCAGAGCGAACCCGTCTGAATAAGTTAGAATGGCTTCATCAAGTAGAAGGCCTTCTACAGATGAAGGAATTTTAAAAAGCCTGTTAAATATGATGCTTTTTACCTCTTTTTTTGTTTCATGTTTCTACTTTGTTTGATGTATATATGTTTGTGAATGTTGTATGCAAACAGGCAATAAAGAAAGAAAAAAGCGGCGATGGCGTAGTGGTTATAATATCACCCTCGCATGCAAAACATTCGTGGTTCGAATCCCGGTGCCACGCAGTTCCCAACCAGATTGAAACAAAAAGTGCGTGTGGTGATGCAACTGCATAAAGAGGCCTTGACTAGCGAGCTTCCCTCCTTTTGTTAGATTCGCTTCTCCGAATTGCTTGTCCAGCGCCGAGATCTTTATGAAGCCGCACTGCAGACGGTACATTGTGAGGTGACTCACACTCAGCGTGTACTTTCTGCACGAGCACGTAAGCGAGCGGCAGCGCATTGGAACGAAGGAAAAACGCGCGATACACATCACCGATTTCTACTCTTAAATGCGAAGCATTTCTATTGACTTTGAGTGTATCTATCTATCTATCTATCTATCTATCTATCTATCTATCTATCTATCTATCTATCTATCTATCTATCTATCTATCTATCTATCTATCTATCTATCTATCTCTCTATCTATCTATCTATCTATCTATCTATCTATCTATCTATCTATCTATCTATCTATCTATCTATCTATCTATCTATCTATCTATCTATCTATCTATCTATCTATCTGTCTATCTATCTATCTATCTATCTATCTATCTATCTATCTAGCTTGCCTATGACTATTAGCTCTACTTGCCGTGTTGATAATAGTATCAATACAAAACTTGGTATGGCACAACATGACTGTATGAAGAACATACATTTGACTAGTCATAACATGAAAATCATGGCATGTATATCATAATTGTCATGATTTACATTTCATGGTTGCGAAGTTCTTGTGGTGGTTTCGTTCACACGGCATGTTTAAAACTGGTATGGTATGACATGATTGCACGGCGATCACAAGCGAGAGATGCAAACTTGAAAATCATGACCTGCATGTCATGTAACATGACTACATACCACGCTCATGATGCGCTCACGGCCGTTTCGCTAGCATTGATTGATTGAATGATATGTGGGGTTTAACGTCCCAAAACCACCATATGATTATGAGAGACCCCATAGTTGGGGGCTGCGGAAATTTTACAACCTGGGGTTCTTTAACGTGCACCCTAATCTGAGCACACGGGCCTACAACATTTCTGCCTACACCAGAAATGCAGCGCCGCAACCAGGATTTGATCCCGCGACCTGCGGGTCAGGAGCCGAGTACCTTAGCCACTAGACCACCGCGGCGGGGCGTTTCGCTAGCATCACATATACCAAATTTGGTATTACGGTGCATGAACGGATTAAGAAAATATGTGACTGGTGCAAACATGATAGCAATGAGATGCGGGTCATGTAACAACATGACTACAAGCCACGCTCCTGATGTGCTGGCGGCCGTTTCGCTAGCTTCACTTAAACCAATTTCGGCATTACGGGGCGTGTATGGATGACTAAGGTATGATACTGGTGCAAACATGACAACTATGATATGCGTGTCATGTAACAACATGACTACATGCCGCGCTTCTGATGCGAGTGCGGCCATTTCGCTAGCTTCACTTATACCAAATTTGGTATTACGGGACGTGAATGGATGACGAAGGTATGATACTGGTGCAAACATGATAATCACGAAATGCGTGTCATGTAACAATATGACTACATGCAACACTATGTGCTCGCGGCCGTTTCGCTTGCTTCACATATGCCAAATTTGGTATTACGTGACGCCAATGGATAACGAAGGTAAGTGACTGGTGCAAACATAATAATCATGAGATGCGTGTCTTGTGAGAACATGACTAGATGCCACAGTCAAGGTGTCAATACATTACGACGTGAAGAGGTGCGCGTGCTCACCGGCGTTGATTTCATCGCGTCACACCGGCGTTGCTACGCCAGATGCCGATCCTGCCATATACTCGCAGGCACGCGCCGCTCTGCGTTGCTTTGACGCATGCACGTTTCAGCGCGTCCAGCGCCCCTCCGTCACTAAAAGAGGGAGACGCAGTGTTGTCCGAGTAATGCAACGACGCGAAATGTAGCATGTCGGAATTCACGCCGGTTGCCGTCGGGCCGCGCCCACGGACGCTGGTCGCGGCTGGCGTCAGACTATGGAGTGCTCGCGTTTTGCTAAAGTTGCGTCGCTGTGCCCAGCGTGCGCGCACGTCAACGCTTCATTGGAGTATATTGGGCCCTTCATGATGCGCTCGCAGTCGTTTTGCTAGCTCCACATATGCCAAATTTGGTGTTACGCGACGTCAATGGATAATGAAATATATGACTGGTGCAAACATGATAATTCTGACACGCGTGTCATGTAAGAACATGACAACATACCACACTCATAGCGTGCTCACGGTCGTTTCACTAGCTCCACATATACTAAATTCCGTATCACGTGTGACGTAAAATGACGAATGTAAACAAAACATCCAGACATAATAATCATGACACGGAAGTCGTGTACGGCATCGTCAACCTCCACCTTGTAACGTTGTGCTGATTTTAAAGGGACATATCAACATTTCTCATTCATGCTTCGAATTTCATCGATTCCCACTGTACTTGGAATCTGCCGATTCTTTTAATGGTAATCACATATCCACCGCTTGTATGCTTGCCTTCGAAAATATCTAATGATGATATATGGTGTTTATTGGCGCAAGGGCCATGTGATGGCTCAAGAGCGCCACTACTTGATAAAAAGATATATGAGTAAATGAGTGAAATGATTACGTGTTAAGATGATGAGAATGACGTGATATGTGTACAGTGAAAATGGGCTATTAACGCTTCTGATAATTATAATATTTAGCGATGATGGAGCACGAATGTCTTTTTAATTCCCTTGGCTCCAAGGACCTTGAGACAGATGTTACTAATGTATGTTCTGTAACAGTGGCCTTTCTTCAAAGGTCGTGCTAAAAGTTACCAGCGTTGATCAATGATGATAATAAAACATCTATTATTAAAAACGCAAAGAGCGACTCAATTTAGCGACGAACATCGACAGACGAAGTGGTCTTTTTTTGTCGGTATGGTGATGGGGAGTGCTTTTTCAATTGTGTTTATTCCCTGCATTGGATAAAAACGTAGATAACCATGAGTGGTTTACCACATTTCTCGCACACGGGTGGATCGCCAATCTGTACTATGTGTGTGTCCTAATGTTAGCCTTGTATCTGTTCCGCCTGCCAGGCCTAAGTTCGATACTGGCCGTCAATTGGCAATAGGTGGCTTAAAGGCCAACTCTGGTAATTTTTTCGACCATGTCAAGGTAATGATGTTTTTATGTTGATGAGACACTCTTGTAACGGTCGCAATAGTTGAAATGCTCAGGAAATTTGAAAATAGTTTTAAGTGTGAATACACTTTATAAGCGACCCCAAACCATCCACCGCCGTCGGCGGCGTCCGCAGTCTTCTCTTTATCTTTAAAAGAAAGAGGACTTGGTGGGCCGCAGCGCGAGGCTCTACCGAATAAGCCACAGACGCGACGCTGATATCGGTGTCAGTAACGCGCCTTATATCTTTAACGCCGCTGCGCACGTCCCCCTCCCCCTTCGCTCGCTCCTCCGCAAAGCGCTGGTACTAACCGTGAGCTACAGCGATAACACGAATAGGTGCTAATCTGTAGTGTAGTTTGTGTGTGTGTGTGTGTGTGTGACGCGCTCGTGATGTGTGCATTTAATGCATCGTACGAAAATCGTAAAGTGTAAATAAACAATACTTCGTATATAATGTATCTGTGTACAAATGCTTCATGACAAACAACACTTAAATTCATTAATTACAGTTTAATCATCATCATCAGTAATAAAACTCCCAAGCATTTCCCCGAGGGTGAACATGGTTAAGTGCGAATGCACGGGGTGATGCTATGAGGGGGAGTAAAGTTAAAATCCGTTGGCATTCGCCAGTGACTTAACGTAAACTCCCCCGTGTGATGAAATTGCGATTCCCAGGAACCATTACACCATAAAGGCACCATAGCGTGATTAATAAATATAATAGTGCGAATTAATAAATACCCCTCATAGCACCATCCCGTGCATTCGCACTTAACCATGTTCACCCTCGGGGAAATGCTTGGGAGTTTTTAATAGGCAGAAATGAGCAAAACAGAAACCGAAACCTGACCTGTCACCCTGTCTGCGTTTTACGTACTATTTGATAAGAACCGGAGCTGGTATGCTGCTCCCGAGGGTGCGTAGTATGAAAACTGTGAAAGCCAGACCAGCAAAGCGCCGGCTAAACACCACAGAGGAAGGAACAAAGCTTTCCCGTGCTGTACCCGTGCCAAAGACCGACGCCATCGCTTTGTGGACGGAACAATAAACGCTGTAGTAGCTGAAGTAGCGACGCCATCGGCTGCCTCACTTTGGTTGACATGCCGAACATGACAGCACACAGACATTGCTGCCAATAATTCTGGCAAGTGAGGTGAGCTTTTCGAGGCAGTCTTTGAAATTCATTTGCAAGCATTCAGCGCATCTCTCAAGCCTGTAATTTGGCATGAATGACGGAAATGTGCAAAGTAACGTATTGAGCGAATTAACGTCTACTTTATTGTCTGTTTGGCTGTTCCATGTACTTTGCCTACATATTCTGAGCTGTCTTTTGAAGAAAGGTTCCAGATCAAGCACGGGGATGGCCTATGGACGTATTGGCAGTGTTTTCGTGGACGGATCCAGCTAGTTGGTCTGCCATCAGATTACCTTGGTCATCGCCGCCCCCTGGAACCACCCTGCATAATAGTAAGCAAAACTAGAGACAGATGGTGTTTAGTGTTTTTTAGGTCTCAGAGCTTTTACACGCCTAATGAATCTGAGTAAATTACTGCAATTTGTAGCTATAATTGTTCAATGTGTTTGTGGGAGTCGGTGAAGGACCGATCCCAACATAAAACGTGACGATGTTTATTAACTTGGTAGCAACAGCAGGGCAAGCGTGCCGATGCTGCGCTCGAACGGTTTGAGAAACAATCATAGAAACAAGCTTGGTAGCTTGAGTTATGTAGCGAGCAGTGGTGACTTGAGCCTGCGGAGAAACTGCGTGGCGCTGTATTTTATCGAAAGCATGTTGCAGCGAGTGGCCGTGTCATGCCGGGCTTATCAGTGACGAGACGGAGGCTGCGCAGGTCTGTGCACAGCCATCGCCACATCACCCCCTCCCCCCTTCCCCGCGTAGTGCACAGCCCTCAGGGTCTGTAGAAATCTGCGAGGCGTACCAGACGTCCAGAGGGTATCGTGAAAGAAGCAGGCTGCGGCGTCGGTGGCTGTGGGATGACGCCAGTTGATGGAGTGGCGCTGCCCGGTTCGTTCGCCACGATGTATGCAGGCTTGAGTCGGTCTATCGAGACACGGACGTTATTCCCATTCAGGCACAAAGTGAAGTCCTTGTAGCAATGGACGACTAGATAGGGTCCGCTGTAGGGTGGCTGGAAAGGCCGGTGGACGGTGTCGTTGTGGAGGAACGCATGCGTGTACGATGCTAGCTCTTAGAACACAAAGATGTAGGCTCGATATGCTGGGCTGCAGGGAACGGGCGTAAGGAAGCGATGGTGCGTCGGAGCCGGGCGACAAAGTAAGTGGGGTCTGACGTCGTAGTGCTGGATGGCAGAGCTGCGAGAAATTTACCTGGCAGGCGGAGTGGTTCTCCGTAGACGAGCTCTGCTGGTGTAGCATAAATGTCCGGCTTGAAGGTGGTGCGAAGGTGGCACATAATGGCGACTTTGATCTGTCGGTGGAAACGCTCGATCATTCCGTTGGCGAAGGCATGGTAGCTCGTGGTCGTCAAGTATTCAAACGCGATGGTCAATCCCAGGACCCTGAATAGGTGGCACTCAAACTGGTCGCCATTGTCGCACTCAAACTGGTCGAATAGGTCGCCATTGGTTGGTGGGGCGCCTAAACGGGCAGTCCAGCTAGAGAAAGCCGAAGCGACGTCTTCCGCAGTGATTCCATCGAGGGGCCATGTCTAGGGCCATCGAGTGTACCGGTTGATGGCGGTGAGGCAGTAGCGGTAGGTTTCTGCCATGATAAATGGTCCTATGATGTTGAGGTGGACGGGCTCGAACCGACCTGATGGGTGAGCGAATGTTCCGAGTAGGCACGTGTCATGCCTGGCGATTTTTGCGCGTTGGCATTGAAAGCAAGCGTGCGCCCACGTGCGACAATCCCACTGCATGGAGGGCGAGACATAGCGGTCTGCCACGAGGTGTGTAGAGACACGTATGCCGGGATGGCTGAGGTTGTGGAACTAGTTGAAAAGACCACGGTGACGGCAAAGGGGCACATAGGGCCTCCTTTGACTTGTTGACATATTGCAGCAGATTGTTCTTGCCGACCTTGGAATGGAGACTTTTCTTAGCTGAAGTGAAGACGGGCCCTTGAGAAGTTCCTGCAGCTCAGCGTCCGTGGTCTGAGCCTCGGCGAGATAATCTGCTGTTATTTGCACCAAGCTTATGGTGGCCACACATCAAAGCGTGTCGGCGACCATGTCGTCCTTCCCGCTGATATGTTGGATCTCAGTGGTGAACTGTGCAATGAGCGAGAGTAGGCTCTGCTGAACAGACGGCAGTTTATCGCGACGTTGAAAGAAGGCGCATAAAATATCATCATCAAACGACAGAATAAGAAGAAAGAAGACTGCTGCCTGGAGCGAGCGCGTGCTACTTCACTTCTTCTAATTAACCGTATTCGTTCGAAGCAGCCCATGGTCTCGATCGTCTTAATAATTGTGCCGTGAACCAAGATACTACGTCCTCGCAAGCAACAAACGTTAATCTGCCACAAATCAGCAGAGAAGAAAACGGCGGAGGAGCAGAGGATGACTCGGAACGAGCGACGAGATCACAGTGGACTGTACGAGCATCAGAACGAACGAATGACAAGTAAAGAGTCATTGTTAGCCGCCATATGAGCCACGAAGTGATAACGGAGAAAATTAAAGTGCTTCGCTCCCAGATCACGTAGCTGATCAACGCATCCGAGCAGCAAATTAATGATGCAGCTAACCGGGAGGAGCTGCTTACAACGCAGGCGCAGATTAAAGGAATATGCGACAGTCTCAAAAGCGTGAACGAGCAAATTGAAAAATTTCTCACAAAAGACAATGCTGAAGCTGAATTCAAAAAGGTCATAGAGTACGAGACATGAAATTAACGACGACCTTGTCTGCAATAAAATTCAGAGTTCGACAGCCTGCACAACCGGATTCAAACGATAGGACAAGGCAGGGGACGCCATCAAGTACAGGACAAGAAGCAACGAAACTACTTAAGCTAACAAAGCTTCAAATGGTGAAGTTCGGTGGAAAAGCTTTGGAGTCGAACCAACCGCTTTTGGGCTTGGTACGAGTCGGCAGTTCACCTGAGACCGAACATGAGCAAGGCATAAAAGTTCAATTACTTGTTAGCATCGCTAATTGGAAAAGCAGCGGCTGCTATCGAAGTAGATCAGTACTCGCAGAGTAAAATCATGACGACGCAATCAAAATGCTTCAAAAAACGTTCAGAAATTGCGAACGTTCAACGTGAGATGCACATGAATGAGCTCTTGAGTTTTGAGAAAGTGAGGTCTGCTCAATATACCGATGACTTAGGCTAGTACAGAGAATTCAGAGAATAGGCGAGTACAGAGAATGCAAGTTAATATATTGGCACTTAAGTTCCTAAAAGTGGAAACCAAGAGCTATGCGCCGATGTTCTTACCAGTATTAAAAAGAGCAATGCCACCTGAATTATCGGTGCAGTTCAAGTAAAAGACGAACGGCTCAGCTTCAGAACACGGTGAGCAAAGCAACCCAACAGGAAAAGCGTGCGAGGAAACGCTGGACAGGCTTATGTTATTATTAACAGAGCAACCAGCTTTTCGTGAAAAAACGCAACCTGAACAAGAAAGCATTACTGAAAAACCAAGAGATAATGACTGGCAGATACGCACAACTTCAAGCTTCTACAGCTGAAAATAAACTTGAGGCGGGTAGAATTAACTAAAGGGAGGTTATCTGATTGGTGGCTAAAGTTAAGGCATGAGTGAAATTAAACCTTAACCTAAAAAAACCTAAAAAGCTTTTTTCTTTAAATTACATTCGGGTGCGTTACAGGTTTAAGATTTTCTTAGAAGATGAGGATTTTATGTCATCGGTTCTAACTGTTCGAAATGCCGAAAGCCGGAGACCATAGGTAACGCATTTTTACAATGTTAGGAAGGGATATTCCTTCTGGGATATTAATCAGAGAGCTCTAAAAGAAAGCTACGCCTACATTCTTTGGGTATTAGGTTTTTAGCAATAGAAAAGGAGGATGGACTGCCATTTAAACTAATAATGCTGCTTGGCCTCCATTGTCTATGGCGGGGTGGAATGGCTGGTTACCACTGTGACCCTCACAGGCATCCTGCACGCATGCTTTTCCGCGAAAGCATAGCTCAATACTTAGATATACTCAAACAACAAAACTATTTTGCGAACTGGCTCTCAGGGTTAAACCCCTGGGGAACATCAGAAAATTTTAGCACTGTAACCACAAAAATTTTAGCGACTGTTTGGACATCACTTCTGTTGTGCTTATTATTGTTCAAGGTGTCTTATATTTATGTTTATACTACGTGCAAGAATTGATAACAAAAAAGATAAAACAAAAGTCAGCATGACGCAGTGGTTATTGTGTTCAGTTGGGAATCTGACTGTTGCACGCTCGAATCCCCCTGGTTGCATCTTTTTTTACGGGCGCTTTCTATGAAACTTTTTACACAATTATTTTTTATTTTTTCGTTTTTAACGGCAGCTAATCACGGTGGTTCTGACGCCGTCTCACTCGCCAGCACTGACGGCACTCCAGCATCCACCATACGCCAGCATACACCATGTGCCACCAGTATTTGCTGTGGTCAATGACCGATAGCTGGTCCATCAGTTTTAAAAGCAGGAGGACGTCTTTATTTATGTGCTCCAGTCGGCCTGTGTTTATAGCCAAGCAAGAATCCGAAGTCGCGCACCGCACTCGAAGGCAGATCTTTAAAATCTTGCAGGATGAATGTCGCAGGCAGCAGGCCGAGGTGCTCCCTCATGAACCCAACAAAGATGAAGTCACTGCATCTTCACCACGCACTCGTGCGCATCGCCAAAAGGCGGCACTCGAGTCCCACCAGAAACCCGCAGCTGCGTCGGCTGCTCTCGCCAAACAGTGGGAGCTGACGACTGCGCCAGCATCTTCAAAGCTGAGGAAGAAGAAAAAAATGACAACATATCTACGGGGTGAATGATGGAGAGTGGGTCGAAGCTGGGTCTGCACGCCACTGCCCCACCGCTTCGGCCTCCCGTTGTCGTACTGCAGGGTCCACGTGGCTCCGCCAGCCGCGCAGCTTTGCGGTGCGCTTCTGTCTCACGCGCCCGCACGTCGGGGTCCCACAGAGTGATACAAAAGATCAAGAGAGGACACTTTCATAGGCCTTTTCGGCTGATTTGGGTTCGCAGCGCACCGAACGGATGTGGTGAAACTTTGCAGCCTCAGAGATGGCAGACCACAGAAAAGTCCCTCTTAAAGGCCATTCTGTAGTGACTAGGATTATTATTATACAGCCTCTGAGACCACTTCTACGTGCGTGCTCATTTCTGAGGCCATACTAAAATTTTTTTAACGCGTCGTCTGCATGCATCGATGAGCTTGGTGTAACCTGCACTACTAGAGCCGCAAGCACACGATGGCAATGTGTGTATATGCACACAATTTAATTAAAACAGGAGAGCCATTGGAGAACATGACACCGAGATGAATTGCCTGAGTGCGTGCCACTAAAAGGATTTTTTCTTATCCTACTATGACGTGTCATTTTGTTGACCAGTATATATATCAGTGCGCTTTCACGAATAAAGTTAGTTGATAGTTTGTACTTGTCCAAGAAGAGAGCAGAATGGATTAGGGAACAAACGGGGGTTAAGGATATCATAGCTGAAATCAAGAAGAAGAAATGGACATGGGCAGGGCATGTAGCGCGTAGACAGGATAACCGCTGGTCATTAAGGGTAAGTGACTGGATTCCCAGAGAAGGGAAGCGGGTTAGGGGGAGACAGAAGATTAGGTGGGCAGAGGAGATTAAGAAGTTTGCGGGTATAAATTGGCAGCAGCAAGCACAGGACCGGGTTAACTGGCGGAACATGGGAGAGGCCTTTGTCCTGCAGTGGACGTAGTCAGGCTGATGATGATGATGATGATGATGATGATGATGATGATGATGATTGTACTTGTCCATCTCTCGTGTTTCTTTTGCGCCATAATCAGATTAAGATTAAACCAACTCGCCTAACAAGACACTCTGCAGAATGATTTGAGGAGCCGAAGCTTTTATTTTCCAGCGATATTCTTGGTAAGCACATGCCCACTTTCTTAATCTTTGATAAACGCAGGCACAAAGAGAATTTATTTCACTGTGAGACGCAAAAATACAGCTGCCATATCATGAGTATGAATTACACACAAGAAATTAACATATAGGCAACAATATAGGAAAAACCACAGCAGAGTAAAACTAGTAAACGCACGCAACTACACACAAAGTGCACAACGCGACGTGGCAGTAGTTGCCTCAGCAGTTGACTCCGATATGAACCGAAAAAAGAAAAAAAAATGTTGGCTACGTTTTCTTTCCCACCTTCGCACTAATTTTCTTCTGCACATTTTACATCACTCTTTTGCAAAAAACAGCCACAAGCAGTTGCTTAAAAACAAATCAGTTTTAGGTGTCATGCAAGCCGTTAACGAGGCAGGAGTGTTTACTCAAAAATTACGTCCTAACTTTAGCTAGCAAACATTTTTCCATATTAACCACTTCTCTTATTGCGCTCATTCAAGCTTCAAGCAATCTATGAACGGTACAGTTAGCGAAATTGAGCATAGCTGCACTTTTTATAAAATCTCACTCATGCAGTGAATTCCAATACATATACCGGCACAAAGAAAACCTAACAACGCGAGCGGCGACTCAATTTTTTGAGCCAAGAAGGAATTTTCTCTCAAACGTGGTGCGAAGCATTCCCGACAGTGTTCTTTCGTGTGAAGCAATTCACAAAAACAGTACGTGAAGTGAAGAGCACAAAACATGTCTTGGCGCTGAACAGCACAATGCCAGAAATGCTATAGGTTGAGGCTTCACTGACAAATGCATTACGCCATTAACATAGTATTGATGGTGTTCGTACCTACCAGCAGCCAAGCTGAGAGGCAGCCGAAACAAGTGAAGACCACGACGCACGCCAGGTGCGTTATCGCACAACATTTATTGCATCTTCCTGCTGCTGCACGTACTTCTTCATTGCCACAAATGCTCATAAATACGGAGCGTGACAACGTTGCCGTCGCGCCGACGCCACATGCACTTCTTTCGCGACTGATTCATGCCTGATCACAGCCCGATGTTATCGCACCGTAAAATCGTAGACGATAAAGACACAGAACACCCATATACTAAATAAATACAGATTCACGCCACCATCACATGCGCAAAGACACGTAGACGTATAATGCACTAGAAAAGGTACTGTAGTAAATAACTAGCACACGTGCTTTCTTGAAGCAGTAACTGATGTGTTGTCATCCTACGGCTGGAGTGAAGCTGCGTAGCTCAGCCACCTTTTGGCCCGACTGACAACTCTTGTCCTTTTTATGCTACTCTATGGGGGTCCCTTCTTCGAGCGCGAGCTGCCGCCACCCTGCGCGCACGCCACTCAGCAGCCTTGCCCATCCTCCGCCGTGCGCAAAAACGGCGCCTTTATTGTAATATAGAGCACCCCCTGACGTATGGTGCCACCGAAGAACACGCGATCGTAGTCGCGCGAACGCCTCTCTTTTTTTTTCTCGTTTGTGTGACGTCAACCCTTCTTTTTTTGGAAGTAACGCCCTCTAGTGTATGGTTTGCATTTTCAGCGTATAGTACAAGTAGCACTCTCTGCGGTCGATTCAAGTATTAACGAGGGGTGGTTACCCACAACGGGGACGGACAAGCCACTCCATAACGAGCTTCGCCCCTAAAAGACGAAGCGCAAGGTGGTAAAACGGGACACAAGAGCCCCCTCGAAACTCACGGAAGTCAACCCTCGGGGTAATATAACTGAAATGGACATTGATACTTTGTCAGTTTCAAGCTCCTCTTGGGAGCACCACACACCGGTCTCGTATCCCGCAACAACGGAAACGGGCGACCCGAAAGGAGAAGACAGTCTCTCCGTCCCCTCTCCGACTGATTCTCCGACCACCGAAGTCGACACGACCTTGATGCCGGAGAAGACAGCTCTGCCACCCCCCACAGCTATGAGGAAACGCGGCGGCACTAGAATCTTTTAGTTGGCCATACGGGAAAGATGCGTACGCTGTGAAAATTACGTTGGTGTACGCTGCATGTGAAGCACGCAACACTTTTAGTTCAACGTACATTGATTCGTTTCACTGAACTACATACGTCGTATTAGAGATGCAAGGGTTTTAACATGACTATCAACGCCAAGCACGCTATTAGTATGCTAGGTGTCATTATTGACCTGGCCTCTGGGATCTGCGCGAAAAACATTCTGGCGGCCAGGGTGAGGGCCATCAGTGTACAAGTCAGGCCGTGGCGTTCGCTGTATAAATTTTTAGCATCGTTTCTATAAGTCCACCGACTGCGAACGTTCACCTTTGTTGTTTTGAACTTGGCTGCGCAATGGGTCTGATCGGGCACGGCCACACTGGATCGACCCCAGCGTTCTATTCAGCGCTACTGTGCATGAGGCTCAGTGTACCCTGCAGCAAGTGGTCGTGTTCTAGGTATTCTTGGCCTTACGATTGCTACCGGCACATTTAAGGAGTGAAAGCTCGCACAACGTTCAAGGCGTGTTATGTTACACCATAAATAAAAGTACGTGACATGTTGCGGTTTTATTTACGGGTCGACTTGCTGAAACGCTTGGCAGAAAAATACGCATTCTCGCAAAAAAAACTTATCGAAAATAATTCTTGAGAATTTTAGTGAGACGCCAGGCAATTTCATCTGAATCATCAAGATACCGGAACGCGCCGCTTGAATTTACCTTGTCTGGCATGAAAACATCGCCTTTCATTGTAAAGTTTACACGCCTTGCATCAGGTCTCGTGTTGCGTTTCCTCGAAGTCTCGCGAAAACGTAACGCAGTAAGAGTTGCGTTGCATACGCAGCGTCTTGTTTCGGGAGTACGCGTGCATCTCTGGAATCCATACGTTACGTACTGCACATGCGCAGTTCTCTCCCGTGGCAGTGCTGCGTACGTGGGCTCGTTACGTACGCCCAACTGAACCTGTCTACCATAATCCACAGACCGGTAAGGAAGAAGGCAAACTTCCTCTCCTCGTCTTGGGATGCCATAGCGGTGTTTCTGTCTGGCTTCGCCGCCACCCGACGCGTCCGTGTGACCTATCGACGCAATCTTGTTGCTGTGGAAGTCACTTATGAGGTGGACCCTTTGTAACTTCTCGGAGTACAGCGCGTCTGCTCCATCAACGTCAAGTCTAAACTCCTCGAGGACGACGCCTGTGTGGGCATCTTATACGGGGTAGACGAAGATTTGGATGCCGCTGACATCGTGGCAAACATCGACTTGGCCGTTCCTATCGTCTCGTGTGCACGCGGTGACAGGTGTCTCACAATCACTTTCGAGAGAACCACCGTACCACCGGAAGTGTACCTCTTCAGAACAGCTTAAGTGGGGGCTTGCTCAAACATACTGCAGGAAAAGGCTGCGCTGCAAAGTTGAGCACAAAAAACTGGACTGACACAGAGAAAGTGCTCATCAAGCTTCCTCTTCAAGCGGCGCAGTCTGCTCCGTGCGACCCCTACAATGCGTCTGGCGCTGCCGCTTCGGCCACGCCACGGCGACCTGCTCGCGGGACCAGCACTACAACCACTGCGGTGGCAGCCAAGTGAAAGCACCGTGCCCTGCGGCGCGCCCTCACTGCATTAACCACAGCGGCACCCAACAGGCTATCGAGCCGCGCTGCCCTTCCTGGCAGATTCAGTGCAAAGCCGCCGTCATTATCGCCTCTTCGGATTGTCCCGTGACGCGCCGCCAAGCGCTGGACCACTGTCAAGAACACGTACAAGCGAGGCAGCGAGGCAGTCATGCAGGGCCGCTCCTCTCGGGGCCCAGTCGCCGGTGGTGACCGATCGGCGTCGGCATTCGCTCCTCGCCCTGCTACCAGTGCGACTCTTGCCTCTACGAGCACGAGGACTCCATTACCCCCTCCTCTGAATATCACTGCCCCCGAGGTCGACCCGAAGGACACGGTGATCACCGCACTCGCGGCGGCCATTCGCGCAATGATTGTGCTCCTGCTGCCGTATTCTCCAGTTCCTGTACTGCGTGCCGCTGCTCTCGCTGCGCATGAAGCCATCGTCCCGGCGAACTTAGACGACTGGATTAACGCATCTAGGCCATCAGGACACTCATCTGGGTGCTCAACTGAACTTTTTTTCTTTTAGTTAAACTGAATTTTTTTTTTCATGCTTGGGCTACGTGCCCAAGCGAGTGTTTCGCGCTCTCCCGTCCCTTAATGCACCACTTCGGCTCATCATCTCCTTCTTCCACGAATATATTTTCCCCGGCCTTCTCGGTGGCTTTCCCTGTCGTTTGCGGGTTCTCGCGGTGGTTCGGGCGCGCGCTCAGTGAGGCGGAGCGAATGTGCTTACCTTTTGAAAGACGATAGTCTTTCTTGGGGACCTCTGACGGAAAAATTTTGGTCTGTCTGTCTCTCTGTCTGTCTGCCTGTACATTTGTCTGTTTGTCCATTCTTAACGGTACACTAAACGGCACCAAAGTGAGCAAATGATACTCCAAACGGCTGAGCAGCGCCCACTAATATTGCTCAAAGTTCAGCGTTCACACTTTTGCGATTGTGTTTTAAAAATCAATCATTGTGCATATCTGATGAACCATAACAACACGTCATTATTATGTGTATGTGTCAATATATGCATATTTTTAAAGACGATAGTCTTTCTTGTGGACCTTTGACGCAAAAATTTTTGTGTGTTTGCCTTTCTGTCTGTCTGTACACTTGTCTGTTTGTGTTTAGAAAACTTATTGTCACAAATGTCCATAACACTTAACCGAGCATTTTCTTCTTGGACATACACTAACGATGATGAACAAGAGACGTTATTTACATGAACATGGATATGAGATGACGTTGAAATAAAGTGTGCATTCGATGGTTAACACAAACACAACCACAAAAAATATTTGAAGGTAAAGAAGAGACTAAATAAAACAGGAATATGTACATTTTGCATATTTACATGTTGGCATGCCATTTCTGCCGGCGCATCGACACATCAGCCTACCACTGTACATTTTGAATATTTACATGTTGGCCTACCATTTCCACCAGATCATCGACACATCAGCCTACCAGTACCAGGCCGGCTGAATAACAAGTTTCACTCGTCCGTCACAGGCGGACACAAGAGGGCAAGGTCAGTGCCGAAAAAATTCCTCTTCACCAAGGAAGAAGAGCTCCTCCGACAAAACAGAGAGCAGCTGCGAGTGCAATCGCTCTAGGATCGGGTAGAATGCGTGGCGGCGGCGGCCCGCTGCAGCCGCTTCGCAGCGGTTGCGCCAGAGGCAGAAAGAGCCGGCAACAATGAGAAGAAAAGCGAAGCGGCCTCGCGAACAACGCCCAGAAGAAACGACGCGATTTACTCTGAGGCAGCGAAATCTAGCACGTACGGCTCTCCAGAAAAACGCGAGCAACGAAACAATGCCTTAGAAAATTCTGATTTGTTTCCCGAAGGCAGCAGTTCGGACATGTTGCTGACTGGACAATTCCGCACCTTTCGAGGAGGTCGAGAGTGGGAAGCACACCCCATCCCAGGCGCCACATGAAGTTCCGGAGGTGTCCAGGCAGAAAAGAAGTTGTTAGCGTGCTCCAAGACACCCGTCTAGAGCGAGCACGGTGGGCTGGGGGGACCAACGGAAGCAACAAAGCAGCAGTTGTCTCAACTATGTGGTTATTGAACACAGCTATGCCAGGACAGGTAGACTGGACATAGCGAAAAAATGCAACAGTTGTGGCATAAACTGCTGCAAGTGTTGCTGTTAAGGGGGCTGCAGCCCCCTGTTAAGGTGCACATTAGGCATCAAATGCTAAAGGTGAGTACCCAGAAAGTAATATGCAAGCGTTCGTGCGGGAGATTCCCCCACTTGCACTAGGCGCAAAAGGAAGCGTAGTGCCAGCAGCCGGCAGCGTATGGACACTGAGAGGAAAGCAAAGCCTCCCTGAGAACGCTGCTGTCCCAGTGCCGCACGAGAGACCAACTCAGCGCCATTTGACCAAAAAAGGAACACAATTAAAGCAGACTGCAGTGATCGCACGATACGTAAAGATGGTTGCACGACGTGAGAAAGGTACCAAATGCGACCGCCACATCCAGTCTGCGCAAGGTACCTCCGCTCAAGAAGTGGAAAGCCAAAATCCCTTGCATCCTGAATTTTCAGTCTTACTTCTTCAAGAGTGTTTAACCAAACGAATTCACGAATGCCATAGTGGCTGTATAAAATACATAAATACGAAGGGACATGGCCAGCTGAATAGAAAAACCGGCGCTAAGCCTGGAGTTTGGAGAGCCGATGAAAAAATACCGGGATTCAGAGATGTTCAACGCTGCACCTGAAATGTCGCCATACTGGGAAAATACACTCAGGCTGCGTGACAGGCTAGCTTCATCTGAAAGGTACAAGGCTATATCGTCAGCGAAAGCTGTAACTTTCACGACATTGCTGCGAAGAAGCGCAAAACCCCGGACGCGTGAATTCGAGTCAAGATCACGCAAATATGGCTCAAGGCTGAGGACAAATAGTACAGGAGACAATGAACACCCCTGATGGACCCCACGTGTTATGGAAAAGGCAGCACTTTCCGAGCCATCTAGAGCTAGTGTGCTTAACAGACTATAGTGTAGGTATTTCTAATCATTTCCACAAACGAATGAGTAAAGCCGAAGGCCGTGAGCACACTAAAAATATACATCTGCTCTACTCGGTCAAACGCTTTTTCCAGGTCCAAAGACACAGGGATATCACGCGCACATCGCGACAAAGCATAGACTATGATATCACGTGTGGTAAATGACAAGTTGTGTATTTCTCGTACAAGTACTGATGAAGTCTGGTGATGACCTACCAGGGTGTTCAACAGACCCCTGAAACGTTGAACTACTACCGCCGCAAATATCTTATAGTCAACGTTCAGGAGCGTGATAGAACTCCAATCTTCAACATTAACGGAGGAAATATCAGCTCTTGAAATAAGCACAATGCGTCCATCTCGAAAACTGGATGGAACGACACCGTCCTCGGAACATTGCAGGATAACTGCGGTAAAGATAGCACCAATCTCATTCCAAAATGTCAAATAAAACTCAACAGAAAAACCGTCTGACCCAGGGGCCGTTTCACGTTTCATAGACTTCAGTGCCGCCTTTTCCTCTTCAGCCGATGGAGGAATGTGCAGGCGATCCGCAGCTTCTTGAGGAATACGGGGCAAACTTCTGAGCATTGGGGGTGTTTCATCACAGTTAGTCCGCATG